>NW_018020589.1:1295530-1363864 GCF_002006095.1 Pseudomyrmex gracilis | reverse complement strand
AGTGGCAGCGGTAGCAGCGGCGGCAGCGGCGACAGCATCCGCGGTAGCAGCTGCAGCCGGCTGCCGTTGCCCGCCAGGAAGCTACCGCGAGCGAGCGAGCGAGAACGGTGATTGATCGCGCCGCGAAATCGCGCAGCTATCACGCCAGTCTGCGATGAAACTGACACTGAAAGAACGTCAGTATTTTTTTTTGGTCAGATTTTTCTCGGCGATTTACTTTTTTATGCGTTATATCTATATATAGAATGTACATATGTATATACATATATGTATATATATACATATATACATATATATATATATATATAATTATCGCCCGACTTGGCGAATCGTGAAGCGTACAAAATGCTCTTAGTTTATCACGCGTCGGTGATGGACTTGATTAAATTCCGCCATGCTCTGAATACCAAGTGGAAAACTTATACTAGAAAATTGGGAGTTTTTTTTTTTGCATATTTAGAGGGAGAAGAAAGTTTAATTTGATGAAATAATTTGCGGATGAAATCAAATGCAGGGAATTCAGAAACTTTTGCTCGATACTTCCGTTGCAGTTTTTCGTATATTTCTGAACTGATGTTTATAAATATCAAGTTGGATTTTTTTTTTCTGACGAGGCTTTTTTCATCACGGGAAATAAGCACGTATAGTGAAGCGAAAAAGCGACTGCTGAGTTTTTGTAAACTTTAGGGTAGGTATTTAAATTGCCAGTGTGTTTTATCGTTTCGGACAACTCTGTAGCTGGTTTGCCGATGCCGAGGGAAGCGTTCAAAATTCGCGGAAAGACACTTCGATCCGCCGATACTCGTACAGGTCGATACGGGCCGCACTGAATCGCCCATAGTCCAGAGGGACCGATATTCCCGCATGCAATCAGATATCGCGGTACCTAGCAACAGCTACACACCGCCGACGACGGGCATCACATATCGATGCGGCCGATTCTGTTCGAGGATAGGAAGTTGTTCTACGGATCATCTAATGCATTCGATCTTGACGATGAAACAATTAAGATCGAACAATCTCATAGAAGCAAATAGCCATGTGATCTCTTTGTTTTCATTACATAATCTTGATATAAACAGAGTTGCTTCAGCTATCGGGATTTTTCTAAAACAATATATATCTTTTTTTATCTTCATTTTAATTAGCTCTGTTAATTCTTGACTTTATATACGATTTTATAAATGTGTTCGCACGCGTAATAAATAAACATTCAATTTACTTAACACGTTTTTAAATAATTTATTCAGAGAGAAAAGTATCTTAACATATACGCAATTAATATGCATTAATTAACGTTATTAATTCGTCACATGTTTCGTAAAAAATTTGTTTTCACAATCCGATCTACAGTTCCTATTTTTGTTTCGACGCTATTTTTCCGCGACGAGTCGTCGTCTCGCGGCGACGGCGGCGGCGGCGGCGGCGGCAACGGCGTATCGGAACGTCGAGCGGGAACACATAAAGGACGGCGATAACGTTGGAAAGCGGAAAAACAAAGCGTGCGGCGCGTAGAATAAGTGGAGGTTGGTGCCGCGCTGATGGGTGACGCGAGAGGAGAGGAGAGCGGAATGCGTTGCACGCGGAGTGCGAGCGCACGAGTAGATGGATAGCAAGGCCTTTTGTAGAGAGAAGAGGCGGCGCGCCGTAGCTTTTACATCTTCCGAGCCGTTTCCATCAACTTTTCAAATCATGCGCGAGCGAAACCTCCGACCCGAGAACTGCAGAGTGCCGTGCCCGGGAATCTCCGTGTCGGTACGTATCATGCGACTCGCCGCACGCGAGAATTTTCTCCCTCTCTCTCTCTCTTTCTCTGTGTCTCTTTTCTTCTCTCTCTCTCTCTTTTCGCGAACGCAGCACCGTGCACAAGCAGCTACCGTTTCGCCGGAGAGCAGAGATCCGAGACCGGATAACGAGATAGGCGAAGCCACTTCCGAAGCTACACACCGCAACTTGGATCGCATCGAACACGCCCGATGATCGAGCGCGCAGGCTTTCCTTATTCAGACGCCGCGGCTGGATATTTCCGGACCGATGTTAGCCGTGCAAAATGCGACCGCGTCGAGTTCAATTATGGTCGCGTGCTTGGGCGGATAGGGAACGAAGGATTCGTTTACGTATCGGGCGTCAGTACGTTATAGAGAGTGATTCTTAGATTCTAAGCACTTGTATGTGTTTTTGTAAACTTCATTTTTTTTTCTAACACATTTCTAACGCGATATACGGATGTTGGTTGAAAACATCTTTAATTTTATAGATCCCTGAATTGTTCGTGCCGGAATAAGAGACTCTATTAGGAATGTTTTTCTCGCTCGATGATAATAATATGATGATAATTTACCGATTATTGTTGATGCGTATGTGATTTCCTATCTCGTCAATGGCTGCGGGTTTTATGTCTGATCAAACTCGGCGCGAAATGATATTAATGCTATAATTGATTGGCGCCGTTATAATAAAATGACGTAAATGGGAGCAACCTCCAGCGGGGTTTCATCGTCCCATATATTACACACATACACGCACACGAGAGCTAACTAATACACACGTATTGTATCAACGATGAGTTTCATGGTGCGCACTTGTACGATGTACTCTTTAACCTTCGCGGTAAGCACTACATTCGTGATTCAGTAATTAAAGATTGATCGCATAAACTTTATACACGCATCAGACTGTCTTTAGCTTAACTTTCGTTCTATCACTCATTTGTAATTAATCCTCGAAAATTTCACGCAAAGACGTGAAGTGTTTTATTGTCATACGGTTAAAATAAATGCGACCATTTTGTTTTTTTAAATTTCATTATTCTTATTGTTAATGTGTATTTTTGTCTGAGATGTGTGTCCGCAATTATACCGCACCGCGTATCCAATTATTCGTGGTTATCGCAGGCGCTATTTGTTACTGATTAAAAATACCGAGGAGAGTCATTACTACGGGATATCGCGCGGCGCGCGTAAATCGAACTCACCGACCGGTTTATCGAAAACCCAACGAGCGAGCAAGCGCGCGAGCGGACGAACGGTTCGATGAGCATTCTCGCGATTTACGGCAATAAGGAATTATTAGCCGGAATGTCTCGCTGGAGAGATTCCGGATTACACACGCACGTCGAATGGGGACGCGTGTGTGCCGTAGAGAGCGAACAGAGCGGATGTGTATGCGGGAGAACACCATCGAATTCGAGGCTCGATGCGTGACACGGTAACGCAAACAGAAATCCGACACGCCAGGCGGACAGAGAGGACGAACGACGGATGACGCGAGAGTTCGGAGGGTGTCACGGGGAGGGTAAATCGGGTAGACAGACGGCTACAGAGAGAGAGAGAGAGAGAGAAAGAGAGAGAGATAGACAGAAAGAGGGAGAAAGAGAAAGAGAGAGAGAGAGAACAAGCGCGGTGGGGGTGGGCTTATATCGTTCGCGTTGACTGCGGGGGAATCGTGCTCTCTATCCCGTGGTCTCCTAGCTCCCAATGTCGACGAGGGTGGAAACGCGAACTACAGTGGAGGTCCTCTCCACTTTTTAACTTTTTTTGGTCGCTAACCATAGAAGGACACGCAAATACGCGCACGCACCCGCTTGATGAACGAGAGACGGCATGATAAAGAGAAACAGAAAGAGAAAGAGAAAAAGAGAGAGAAAGAGAGAGAGAGAGAGAAAGGAGGGAGAGAAAGAACGAGAGCAAGGACAGAAGCGCGGTCACTTCCGTAATACGTTTGTCGCCCCGCCGGCGTTTTCACGTAAATCGAGGTTGAACAACGGAAACCCGTCCCTCGTGACTCGTTATCGACAGGCTTGCTGGGAAACCACCAGCTGCTGACTGACTTCGCTTTTGAACTACTGTAAGATGGTCTAAGATCGGGGCTGACTTACTGCGACAATATATGTAAAGAGAGATTCTAGAATGATTAATCTAGGATTTAATCACGATCTACAATATGTTTGAACAGATTAGTGAAAATAAGAGATATAGTTTCTCGTTATTGTCTTAGAAAATAAAATTTGGCTGGTGCTATCTCAAACGAATTCAAAATTCTTCACGAAAAGAGTATCATAATGCAATTGGAAAACCTTTATTATTCGCTGACGTTGATATTTTTTGGAATGAGACGCGTAAAACGCTTATGACTTTGAATGGCTAATCATATACGGGATTCAAAGTCCGGAAAATATCGCAGAATATTTCTCTGTAAACGGTTCTCTGTTCGTGGCGCATCGCGAGAGAGTCCAGCGCGTTATCATAAACTTTCGGTCCTAAATGCTTCTGGCCGAAAGAAATCGCGGATTCCGTATTCGAAAAGTTCCTGGTACCGTTCCAAGACTGCGAGCTATTCCGTGCCAGAGGCAGTCTAAGAGTTCGCGACCTTTCTTTCCGTCGGCAGATGACCCCGTTGACTCCTGCAAATCATCCAGCGATGCTATCCAGTTCTTTTGATTGAAACAAGCATTTTCGAGTCTAAAACTTTGTACGTGCTGACCGCGTCTTTGTGTATTTTTTTTCTTTCGTACTCGTTAAAGATCATCTAATTGAATTTTGTTGTATTAGCGTTTCATGCAAATCCGCGAATTTTATTAGAGAAGTTAAATATAATCTAATTCGCAAATTTACTGTTACATTTGTACATATGTATAATATATATATATATGCATATATATATATATATATATATATATATATATATATATATGTATATATATATATTTGATATGAATTTATTATGAATATTAAAGCTTGGCGACACATAATATCGATCACGAATATTCTATCGGCAACTCACTCATCGATTTCCAATATTTAGTCACTAATTAGAGCCTGCAGGTCACATCAGGATGGTGTGACCATTGGAATATTGCCGGGCGAACAGAAATAATAAGCCGATAGTTATCAGAAATCTGTGATTTTATCAAGACTAATTCTTAATCGAGGATACCGTATCGGTAATCGATGTGTAGCCGCTAATTTAAAACAATGGGTTGCATCGAGAGATATCCTCATCCCTTTTAAATATAGACACGTTCAAAAAAAAAAAAGAGAGAAGTGTAAAAGAACATTAATGCTCTAGACATCGTTTTTATCTTTTATCCGAGATATGTTCTTAATCGACTACATTACACCGTCGCTCGGTGCGTATCGATTCTCAATACAGAATCGTTAATTAAACTCGATCGACGGGATTAGCGTTTTTGCTGAGAATACGTTCAAGGAATGGAAACATAAATGCGCATCGCCGGTGAGAGTCGCGCTTTACCTTTTGCCGAGACACGCTCTTAATCGACCGCGAGTGCTATATTGGCGCGGCCACACCGGCATCGATTTCCGATGTGGAGCCGCTAATTAGAGCCGGCGGGCCGTGACGCGCGACGGTCGGGACGGCGCGACCGAGGGTTTATCGCAATTCCAGGCGTCGCTGATATTATATTAGCCGGCCGATCTGCGGAGAGAGCAGAGCCTCGGTATAACGCACCGGTTCCTCGCGCGTGATATAGGTTTCACGCAGCAGGTCTCTCTTTAAGCGCGCGCTTTTTACGGCAAGCCTCACGGGCCGGTCTGAGAGACTCGGGAGGCCCTCTCCACAGACTCGCCACGACTCTTTTCACGCGCTCTCGCTAACCCCCCCAACGTTCCCCCCCGTTTAAGTGTCTCTTGCTCCGACGCGGTTTTTCTCTCTCCTTCTCTCCCTCGTCCCGTATAATGCGCGGCGGCGGTAAGCTGGCTGGCAGCTGCCTGCCTTCCGTGCAACCAACAAGGCTGGCGGCCCGGTCTGGCTGGCCCGTTCCTCCGCGGTTCTCTCCATGCGTGGAATCTCCGGAGATTCTCTCCTCCGCCTCCCCGCCGTCTCCTCCTGTTCTCTCGTTCTCCTCCTTCTCCTCCACCGCCGCATAGCCATACCGTCACTACTTCGTCGCTGCTACTTCTACCACCGTTCAACGCCGTTCCACCGCGCACCGCGTCGGTATCCTTTTCCGTCCCGCTCTGTCTCGCTTCTTCCGCGGTTCTCTTTTCGTACGTCCTCTTTCCATCCTCGTCCCTCGAAACACGGATATGGGGTGGCTCTGCGTGTGTAGCATCTCCTCGTGGCTTCCAGTCTGTCGCGGCTCCGTCCTTGTTCCCCTTGCTCGTTTGCTCTCGCTCACTCGCTCGCGCGTCGAAGTGCTTCCCACTCGTGTACCCCCGTCCCACGTCGTTCCCCCTACGCTCCGGCTGTCCCGCTTGCTCCGTTCCGACACCGCAGGCGGCTCCGAGCGACGCCTGCGCGAGAGCGAGCGAGACGGAGCGGGCTGCGGTGCGGCGAAGAGGAGGAGGTAGAGAGAGGTCGACGAGAGGCAGAGTAGAGAATGCCGAAGTTTAGTCCGCGGCCGTTGCCGCTAACCGGATGGACTAGTATTGTCCGGATCTCGTCCCGCTCCGGGCTTTAGGGGTCCCGTTCGAAGGCGTAGCTGGGGGGAGGCTTCGGAGAGGGGGGCTCCCCCGAGTCAGATATGAATCTTTGTGCCGGCAGGGCGGCCCGCACACTCGACGGCTAACGGCGGGGTGGCATCCGTCCTCAGAGAAAGAAGAAGGGAACGAAAGGGGGGACGGGTGGACCACGGCGACGAGCTCGTGTAATAATTTATTCCGTTTAGGCTCGCTGTCAAGTCTCTTCGACGCTGGATCCGGACTCCTCTTCTTCTTCTTCTTCTTCTTCTTCTTCTTCTTCTTCTTCTTTTCCTTCTTGTTTTTTTTTTTCCATCTCCCTCATCCGCGCCCTTTGCTTCTTCTTTGAATTCTCCGAGACTCGCACGCACACTCCGCGCGTATGATCGTAATTCCCAAGGCCGAAATTATGTTGCTCAACTACGAGCGCATTGCGCGCCAATGATCGTCTGAAAGTCTCACGTACGCTATATCGAGTTTCCTCCTCGTTCCGTGGTCGATGCGCGACGAGCGCCGGGAGATCCGTGACACAGACTGAGAGCCGCGTGGAGATGGATGGAGGATCGCGATCTCTCTTCGTGTGTTGAAGGGAGAGAAGACGGAGATACGGAGCGATTCGCGCTTCGTTTCACTTTGCGTCAGCGTGACGGTACGCCGGGAGAAAGAGAACGAACAGCCGATAACACGACGTCTTCTCGTCGGGAATCGCATGACAGTTTAACATGACCCCGCTCAGCGCGATTTAGCGCGAAATAATAAACCACGTTGAGAGAAAGATTACGCATCACAACTCGACGTTAACACTCGTGCAAATATTATATCTTTTTATTGTGTCGTATTACTTCTCTTGTCATAATACGTTATCAAATCAAATTGAAACGTTTATTTCACGGGTTCAATCGTACATGCGATGTGATAGGAGTATTCGCTATAACATGTGCCAGTTAGACACGATTAATCTCTCGGTGTTAGATAAAAAAAAAACTAGAGAATCTAAGAGAGTTTAATGAAGAAGTTACATGATCTCGTGGCACTTTTTTTTTATAAGTGGCATGAAAGAAGCTGTAGGATCCGATAGGATACACGATGATGATGGGTTAAATGTTGATATTTCGCATCGTCATTGTGATGGTACAAAACGTCACGATGAAACGTAATAACGTTATAATAAAACGCGACCGTTCGCTCACGCCACACGTCGGCTCGACTTTAACGTCGCGTTCATCTGACATTCCGTGACACCGAGTTACGCAAGCGTGATACTGCCCATCGGTTATAATTATTCGACCGCCAATTAAACGCGTTAGAGCGCCGGTATTTCGCTCATTCATTTCAGTCACACCGCCGCGCAACCGTAGCATTCAATGAGACGTGTCGTCTGGTAAAAACAAAAAGCTCAAGAATCCGCATGTTTGGGAACATTTATAAATGGTTTTGAGGAGTTTTGAGTTCACCTGATATTCAAAAATTAAAGCGAGAGATTATAGTTTTCAATATTCGATATGCGTTACATGGAAAGTGCAGAATTTTCTGGAGAGATATGACAAAATTATGAGATTGACATTTAGTTGACGCGTTGATTAGCAAATGTCTCTATTTATATGTATCACAAAATCATTGAAGTGCAGAATAATAATTGAAAATGACTTAACTGCTTTTTTTTTCTTGAGAAAGTTTTGTTTTAAAAAAATTGTTCGATTTGGCATTAATTCAAGTAAAAGCGAAGTGTTTCTTGTTTTCTTTTTCAATTTCTCACACATTTATGTATAATAACCGATTTGAAAGTCACGTTTTAATATCCGAAGGAGGAATAATTCATCGATTTGTCAATTTGTGTAATGGCTGCGAGAGATAAATGCTGATAATTAGATAACTATCGAGCGTAAAATTACGACGACGATGATTATTATTATCGTGGCTAGCGCAATATCTCATCGAGGCGTCTTCGGAGTTCGCACCGGTGGCATTTCCGAGGGCAGGACGACCGTTCCGGTTTTCCGGCATAGTTCGGTTTGCGAGCGTGCCGGACGCGGCTTTTCGGATGATTGGCCGCGCGGCCGGCGCGCGATCGGTTTCCGGTCACGGGCCGTGTCGGATTCCAGGTCGGCGCGTTCGTGTGAGTTTGCCGTTGCCGCGTGCCTACTTCTCTTATCGATTCGCGCGCGCTTCGTCGTCGTCGCCGTCGTCGCCGTCGTTAGCGATGCGATGAGGAGCCACTCGGACGGACGGCTGGCTCTCGGGACGACGACGAGTGGCTTTACGAGTGGACAGTTAGGGTCGGCCGAGAGAGCGATGAAAGTTTCCCTCCCGCGTTTCCGCAGAGGGGGGTCTCCGACTGGTCTCTTCCCTCGTGTCACAGCTCAGGCTCGCCCGGTATTCCAAGAAGGTGCCGGGACACTTTATGACAGCCTACGATCGCGATAAAGCGGTCCCCGTTTTCGACGAAGACGCTGAAAATGGGATTTTTGAGGAAAATTGTTCTTCATTCTTTTTTATGGATCGAAAATATAAAAGATGAAAACTACGTTGTAGTTCATATTGCATTTTTGTAGATATATTGCAAAATGACAGTTACTTTTCCGTAGACGTATTTCGATTTTGCCTTCAGAAATAATGGAATTTAGCAATTTTCCTTTGATATTCGGATATTTATGAAAAATGTCACACGATAGAGTTACAATTTTAGAAGCTTCAATATTCAAAATAACAAAGCACAAATGCGCTAAAAACAAAACGGATTACTGTTAGGCGATACGAAGAAGTTTCGCTTGCATTTTTCTGTATCGATCTTCCGCGGTTTGTGGGTGTAACGCGAGTACAGACCGGAGCTAATGGGACGCTTTATAGTGGGTCTGACCTCGATAACGCGGTTGGCGGGATGTACCAAGAGAGCGTACGGTATCGGAAAAATCCGCGATCTGGCGCTTTTAGATTTAAAAAGCGCAAATAAAACCGCCGCGGGGAAAATCGCTGTCGGTAAACAAAAAAAACCACGATTAGCGCGCTGCGGTTTCGCCGGTGCGTAAAAATCGAAGAGAATTGTATCGTCAACGTGTATCATGAACCGACGTCAATTGTGTGAGCGCGTGTTGCGCTCCGCGAGCGTCGAGCGATACTCTTGTTGTAAATTTTCCCCGTGTTCGGTGGCTCGAGTTACCAAAGAAGCTACCACGGCCACGGTGGAAAAGTTCGAAATTGCTTCGGAGCGATTTCGGAGGATGGATTCGATATTGCGTCTACCCGGTTCAAACCGATATCACCGAACCAATATCGAAAATCCGGCTCTCTTTCTAATATCTTCCCCTTAGATTATAACGGTGCTGCGCCGACGCGGAAATATTCAGACAAAGCGTGTCAGAAGCGATGTCGTCTAAATATTTAATTTCGGCGATATCTCCGAAAACTCAATATATTTGTCGGAGACAAATTCATATGTGAAATGTTTTCTTAAGTTCTCAGTTGGGAAAGTCTTGAACATGATCGAATGTGAATTTCTCTTATTCACAATCCCTCATGTAATATATTAAGAAATTCATTGTCGAAGAACGACTGTAATTGCAAGAAAAATGCTTTTCATAGTTAAATGTGTATTCACAAACACGTTTTATTTTGTTAAAAATATGTGAGAAAATTCCGGATCTAGTAAAAAGAACAGCTTGAACAAATTATTGTACTGTCTCTCTCGACATATTTCTTTGTGTAATCTGAAATACATTTTTTTCTTGAGCATGACTTTGACGTTCCGATTAGGAGTTTTCTTCTTGCGAGTTTTCGTTTACGGTTAACACATACTGTGTTTCTTTGTCTCTCTCTTTCTCTTTTTCTCTCGCTTCCATTCTTTCATTCCTCCCGGTCGGATTCTCTTCTGGCATCCCGCGGCACTCAACAGGGACCGGTCGTTTATCTAAATAGCTACTGGGTGGCCCGGCCAACCGTGTCCCGTCCCAACAAACCAAAACTAACCCAATCACACGCCTCCCAGACTCCGACGCGACGAAGAAACGACCCCGACGAGAGTTGATATCCTAAGCCGGGGCGATTGTCGTGCCAGCAAAACTGCATCAGGACTTCTCGGTACTCCGGTTAGGCCTGCCTGTCGTCGCCTGCTCGGGTCGTCGTATCGCCATTGTCGTTATCATCGTCGCTTGCCGGGTGTAATGGAGGTAATCCGACCTCGTTGAGAGAATATTTAACGGTCGTCCCCCCTAGATCGTGCGCACGCACGAACGACGCCGTACCACTTTCCCGTCGCATCCTAGTATCGTTGTTATGCAATGTTACGACGCCACTTTGGTACTGTTTCAATAGCCGAGACTACCACAAAGCGGTCGTCCTCGTATCGTTGATAGGCACTTTTCTCTCGAACGCGCGACCGAACTCGCGGATTGTCTTTTACAAACGGGCAGACAACGAACGCGTCGGTCGATTACTCATGACTTTGCAAAATCGTCGTTGTTTAAGTATAACAAACATTCACACGCGCGAAAAATACTTTTCATCTCGGTGTATCGACAAGAAGCGTATTGTCATAAAAATAAATGCTCTCGTGATCCAAATCTTCTATCATTGTGATCGGGAAATAAAAAACAAGACAATGAAATTGTATCAGGGAAAATAAAATCGCATATTGCAATTCAACATTTTTAAACTCGTGTAAATCAATTAATATGGAAGTTATACACTTGTACGTATAGTTCCTAGCATTACAATTAGATTCTTCACGACGCAGTCTTCTGTACGCATTCACCTACGGTGAAAACCGAAATATCACGAGACTTTCAGCCGCTTAGATAGCACGCTAATATCTCACAGAGAACGGAAATATTTGAAAGTTCTTGCCGACGCGACAACACTGTTGCCGCATTCTCTTCGTCGGCGTTTCTTTTCGCGCAAGTACTTGGCTGTATCCGCTATCTGCGCCGGAAGCGGAAGCGGTCCGTACAGACCACCCGGTATGTGTAACCATTTTTCTCTCTCTTTCTCTCTCGCTCTCTCTCTCTCTCTCCCTCTTTTTCTCTCTTCTGCCTGCGCGCACAATCCGTGGCATCCCGACATCGAGCGGCGGCGCGACTCCCTCGTGAATTTTTTTAATCCGCTTCGCTGGTCGCGCCGTGTCGCGTTGTTTTCTCCCCTCGGCATTGCGCCGCGGCGGCGGCAACGTTCGCGTTCGTTTAAAATGCAAACTCGCTCGCGGTCCGCGGGGGCTTTAAAACAGCCGCTATACCCCGGATTTCGTTTGCGCCGCTCGCGCCGCAAAACTTGGCCCCGCCAAGTCTCACACGCGCCTCGTAGGGATTTATGTCGGCGCTGACGCGTTTCTATTCTGGACCGCCTCGTCGCATCGAGACGCATCTCCTCAACGCGTTCTTTCACCGCCGGTATTGCCTCCGTGCTATCTGATTTTACGATAGATCGCTTGATTATAAAAACCGACTATAGTTTTATAACGTTTATGCGATTTGTACGTGAAGTTATCAGAATTGTAAATCGTTAAAAAAATTGGAAATTTAAAATTTAAATAACAGATGTTTTGAAAGAGAGGCCACATTATTTTCCTTCAAAATTCGATTTTTTTTTTAATATATCTTAGATCTGCATTTTACGCCAACGTTGTGCCTCTTCTACTTATTGTACTTTCTAGTAATCGCTGTTATTAGAACGATTTTATTCCGTACTACTATTCGATTATCGCGCCACGATCTTGAACAAGAATTCGAAATTGAACGGTTCCATTTAAGCGTTAAACGTCAGAGATAAATGCGGTTATCTCTTCGTCTTTATCTCGGAAAGGACATTTGCGGAACTGAGATCGATCTCTAGCTTTCCTGATAATTTGACAGGATCTATATAGTCAGTTCTAGGTTCCTTTGATCGAGAGGATGTTGATTCAATGAGTACTGATGCATTAGACGATCGTCCAATCATTGACGCAGATATATACCATGAGTAAAGGCAGGTCGAGATGCTTAATTAGCTCGGTCGTGTAACTTGGAGCGGCACTGAGGGCACAGCTCGGATAAAGGGCTAAATTTATCCTCGATAGTCCTTTGAGCCTCTCCGGTTAGACATCTATCGTGTGCGCGTACGCACTTCCGCATTTCAACCCTCTGATGCACTATCCAATGTCTGTTGCATCTAAAATTTTTATACTCATAATAATTGGAATAATTTCAGCATTATATTTATTGAACTATCGTATTTGTTGTAATTTTCCAAAACTGTAATAAGAACATTACAATTCATGGAACATACATCTCTCTGTTCGAAAGTAAAGGATTAATAATATAACGTTCTAAATAATCTGTGATGTTTTTGTTGTACTAATCACGGATCGTTGGAATCGTTAATTACGTCTAAAAACTTGTTGAAAAAAGAATTTTGCACGAGCGTTAATTACTAAAGATCGGAGATGAGCGCAATGATTTTTTTCCCGAAGAATTACCAGCTTGCGAATATGGTCAGTTGGGTGTCGCTATTGTTATCCCGCTTGACCACAGCCACTTAGCCCGAGCACTAAACTCCACGAGTTCAACTTCCACCCTTCAACAGGTGTTTAGGGAAATACAATAATGTCGCGCATGCGCGCCGAACTTCTTGAGGTCGCAAAGTTCGCCGGAACAATCTGACCGCGACCATGCCCGCGGGCGATGCCGGTACTTAGGAAGAGATTAATTAAGATTACGCAGAACGCGGCGGTTCTCAACCGCCCGGATCACGTTAACAGGAACAAGTAAATTTTGTGAGATTGACGAGAAATTTTGTTAATGCGTTTAAGATGGGAAGAGATTGGACTATGATTATAAAGATACGTTTCTCGCGTTGCAAGATAAATTGTGAGATCTACCAATCTTATTCAACCAAGATCTTAATGGCATAAATTTTGATTAAAAACAAATATGCTACTGTATGATAGATATCAAAATTGTATACGTTTAATAATTTTTTAACTTATGTACTTTGTTATTAAAAAAGTAAAGTTTTATCAAATAAATTTTTATTCTGTCTTTGCAATTACTTAGATAATTAATAATATAAACACTTATCTGCACGAAACATATTGATAAAAAATAGACAAAATAATATGAGATTATTATATGTGTGTATACATTTTTTAATAGATTAAATAAATTGCTTAATTAAGATCCCAAATAAATAGAAATAAAAAACTTATGTAAGTTTTTAGAATGTGTTTGTTTAAAAAAGTATTTGCAAAAATCTGCTTTACCGATAGTAGATATTACTAATATCGTAGAAGTCTGACATACCAGTAGTCGATAAAGTGGACTGTCAGACTTGGAGTCGGTAACGGATAGGAGAGAGAACTGAACACGTTTTCCGACTGCGAAAGGGGTATAAAGTTATCTTTCATATACCAGATGGCGTATAAACGTAATAAATTTATGCGCAAGAAAACTCGTTGAAGAGTAATATGTGCATTCATAAAATTGAATTTTTTGAAGATGCTCAAGTTATATGTAATTTGTTGTAAAGATTAGAAAACAACAAAATTGATTAAAATAGAAAATCTTGTATGTGTGTTATTTTTTATTTTAACTGATAACTTGTTGTCTTCTAATTGTATAAATTAATTTTTTTATATTTAAGAAATAAAAAGTAAACATGATTTTTTATAATTTCTATATTATTTTATTTACAGATGTTAAGCGGCGCTGAAGGCACCGTTCCATCCGGGAAAGTATACAAGAAAGTCGCGATTGTGGAGAATTTCTTTGACATCATTCATGCCGTTCACGTTGATCTCGAAGGACGTCCTGGAAAACACGCCGGCCAGAAACGGACTTACAGGACGGTAAGTTATAATAGCAACTTTGTTATTATTTATTGGAATTAAAAATATAAAACTGAAACTATGAAATTTTGATATATTTGTGTCTTTACACAAACAATACGATCTATCGCATATAAGACACGGCGCTAAGTCAAAGTATCCGCCGATTCAGGAACAATCGAATTCCGAATTCGGGTGCTATCGGCGGTACGCGATGAATTCTTGCATGGTTGCCCGCGACATGCGATATTTACCGTTCCCGAGGGAAAGCATCGAGGCGTTCAAGCGTCGAACACTCGATACCACACGTCATCTCACATGTTCCGGCGCGCATTCGCGTAAACCTCTCTCCGGGGTATCATATCTATTCTCTTGCTCTCTCTCTCTCTCTCTCTCACTCTCTCTCTCTCTCTCTCTCTCTCTCTCTCTCTTCCTCTCTTCTCTTCTGACCTTCTCTATCTCATACTCTCGGTACGCGGTCTCTTTCTATTCTCCATCGTCAGCCCCTACAACCATCCTCCCACTCTTCTCGTCCTCTCATCCTCTCTATTCTCTCTCTCTCTTTCTCTTTCTCTCATCTCTTTCGCTCTCTTGCTTTCTCTTTCTCGCATGCCGCGATCTGCTTGTGATTCAAAACCTCAGGACACTTGTTGCATTGCCTGCTTACTCACACACTCGACCGTTCGCGCGACGGTGGAACTGTTTTACGTTCAAGTCGGCGTGTTAGGTGGCGGGATTCATCGGCTCCAGAGGAGCCCGCGTTATGTCACGATGCGCGTTGCGCAACTCGATATCCACCATTCGTCGCCGCCGCTGCGCCGAGAGTGGTGGATTTCATGTTGCTGCTATTACATCGTAAGGGTTGCGAGCTGACCAACCTGTGTATATGTACATACAGTGGCGCAACCTCACCTTTGACAGTTTGTGCCTTCAACGCGCGTGCAATCCGCGCACTCATTACTATGTGTACCTTTCGCTGCTCGAACTTAGAAATCAATTTCCGCGTAACTAATGCGTAAGATTACGAAACTCTCATTTCTCTAACCATGACATGAGTATAAATTAGAAATTATTTGCATAATGATACTAAATTATTTACTGTGAAATTTGCTCAGTTTCGATTTTCTTATCAGAAAAAATGTAAATAATCACAATCGATTCTCTCGATATTGATTGTTGCCACTTTTATCTCGACGCTGATTTGACATTTCTAGGATGTGTTTCTCGATTCATGTCGTACGTGTCAAGAGACACTCGTGCTTTTTATACACAAAATTCATGCGATCGAAAAATGAAGAAATTTTCTGTAGAAATACTGATAATAGATAAATAGTGAGGACAGAAAAAAGCATTCTTATTTTGATTTTTTAGATTATTTCTTCTTTTGTTCTACAAAGTTGCCACGAAGTCTCCGGCAAATCTTATCGAATTACTACCCTCGTAGAATCCCGTACATTTATACGCGCACGTACATATCAACCTCTGTCGGCTCTCGCGAAGACTGCCATCTTCCTTGATTAAGTTATACCGCCCTCTCCACCTCCTCAGAGAGAAACGTTTCCTATTAAGAGAGAGGCGGGAAACATCCCTCCGGTTGAACACCTTCTCTCGCAGAAGACATCAAAGTTCCGTTATACCGCTCATGAATTTTCCCCAGTGGGCGTTGCGCGTAAAACGCCGCCACGTGACAAGCGATACGTTCGCGAAGATGAAAGCTCGAGAAAGGCCATTCGCGCTCGCATTACCGTCGTCGATTGACAATGGCAGTCGTGTTATTACGTGTACGGCGACTCAAACCAATTTTATTCGAATCGGTTGAAATTGATGTTCCGAAAATATACATACATTAAATACACATTGAATTTCACATTTTTTTTTTATAATAAAATTGATTCGTATTCTACACTATCTTTTAACATCAAACGGAAGAATTTATGTATTTACGCGGAAATATCTTAAAGGACAAATAGTCTCCGAGAACTCCGAACTGTTTCTGAAGAATGTGTGTTCGCTCTCTCTGTTGCAGATTACAGAGACGTACGCATTCCTACCCCGAGAAGCGGTAACGCGATTTCTGCTCGGCTGCACGGAATGTCAGCGAAGTCCGCGGACGCCCAGTCCAACGAACTTATCTAATCAGCCGCAATCAACACAACTGAGCCCCAATCCAGCTGGTAGCGCCCATCTAGCTGCGTCATCATCGCTGGTGCCTGCTAGTTCCAAGACACGAGACAGCAGCCATCATTCAACGTCGGAGAGCAAGAATGCGCATAATTATAGGCACCAGAAGCATCAAAAGAACGCCACGAACGCGACGAACAAATTTGACAGGGATAAGGACGAGAAGTACAATCCGCTGAGCATCACGAATCTGTTGAAGAAAGATTCGGTAAACAGTGGTTTTCTCGCGAGTTCAGACGCACTGCCGATTCGAGATATAAGAAGAACACCCGACTCGGATCGAAGTTCGAAGAGTTCAGCGTCGTCGAAAAGAAAGCGAATGCTGCAGCGGACACCCTCGCCTCAGTCGGTACCGCTATCAACACCATGGAATCCCGGTCTAGATCCCAAGAAAACGGCTATCGATTACAGCCTTCCCATAACAACTTCATATTTGAAGCATCAGCAGAGACTCCAGGAACAGGAGGAAGAAAAGAGGCAGATCGTCAGCGCGTCGCAAACGATGTCCCAGATGGTGCCCAAAACGGAGATCAAGACCGAACCGTCGACGGCGAGCGAATCAACCCTCGCCGAAGAAACCGAAACCAATGAGAACGACAGGTTCTCCCCGGCTACAGGTCTGATCGATACAAACCTTAATTTACTGGCAACTATTCAGCAGCTGCATTGCCAAGTGATGCTTGCGCTCACTGAGCGTTTAAGACCATCGATCACCATGCCGAGTCCTTTGGTGCTGCCACCAGCACCCACAAATATCGCACTCGCGAATATGATGGGCACGGAAGTGTCGGTCCAGACGGGAGAGAATTCTTCGTGAGGAAACAAAGAGGAAGAAAAGGAGAACGTATTAATTTGGTAGCTTTTTTTTTAGAACTGTTTGAAAGACACTTCTAATACGATTGTGTGTGATGAAGGTGACAAATTAGTATCTCTGACAAATTAGTATCTCTAGAGTCGTTTTTTGTCTTAGCAGTTGGACTGAGCGTACAATTCAGGTACGTCAATTTCAATTAATCATCTAACGATTGTTAAGGTATCTCGCGAAAGTCACACAACGGAAATCGGACTTTTTAAAACAGACAGCGAAATTCGACCATTTTGTGTACATCTCCAACGTCACATCCGACAAATCATTCATTGATTCTTGCATTTAACAAGATGAAATTTCCATTTCTAAAAACGGACAAAAACAATTAATTCTTTCGTTCACTTAATTGATATACAGATTAATCGGTTTTTATACGTGCATAAACAAATAGAAATAATCGGTGAGCGAAATATAATCATGAGAAAACGCACAGATACTATTAATGTGCATTTGGGTGACAAAACGTCGATCTCGCGGTCTTTATCTTTAATCCGTTTCTGAGTATGTATTTTGATGACTGACGTGCGTACGCAAATAGCAATGGCGACTCGACTTCGTCTTCCATCAGCGAAACGATAGATGGACGCAATTACATATTGAACCGGACGGGATCGATTATTGTCGTCGTGCTCGTTGTCACACATTTCATTCTACCGGGCCGGCAGCCGGCTGCTTGCTTGCTTGCCCGCATCCGACGTCGGCCCGATATAGATGACGGGCCAAGCGAGCGGAATAATTCCCGAGTCTGTCGAAATACGGGTCGATGTGTCAGGGATTCGCACGGCGCTTCCTATGTTCGATATTTAGGGATCCGTTACGCGGAGAGAGTTAGGTCGCGATCCGATCGCCGCGCCGGACTCGACGGCAATATATCGATCCATTCAAGCGGAGTCAGAAGCGAACCAGTCCGCGCGGCGACACCGCAAAGGTCTTGAATATTCAACGAACCAGCGAGACGGGCGTAGAGAAAGAGAAAGAGAGAGAGAGAGAGAGAGAAAGAAAAAGAGGGTCGTATTCTCGTTTGCGGGTGTCCGATGAATTCGACAACATTCGGCGTCGTTGTCGACCTGACGAATTATCTTTCATGTTTTAAGGCGTCCGACGCGACTAAATGTAAACGTGTTCCAGAATTTGCTGATAATAATTTACACTAACGATAAAGTATTTTAATTTTGCATCTATTCGAAGAAATTAATATTTAGTCTGCGGAAAAGATCATGTTTGTCGAGAAGGTAAAAAATGAATCTCGGTTTCTATTTGTGCGATATGATGTTTTCGTAGTCTCCGATGGTCTGGATTAACATCAATTAATACGCGGTCGAGTAACGTCTCATTGATGGGAAAAGGACCGGCTGCATCTAACCAGCGTCCTCGCCCTATCTTATAATGGTAATAATGTTATCACGTGTAATTAGACACAATGAGGGTACACGTCTCGATCCTAAGCGTGCGCGATTCGTCTCGTCTCGTTGCGTTTCGCGGAACCGGTCGATCCGGTATTATCCGAGATCAGCTTCTCTTGTTACATTGTATTAATTATCGCATTATTGGCGCGATCGGCGCTGCGACTTTTTGGCGATACCGCGGCGCGACCGCGTAATTGAGCACGTTATTTCAGCCAGGGGAGATTAAACCTTTATTTTATCAATCTTAAATTTCAACGGCGAAATTTATATAAGCGCTGCTATTATATTAGTAATATTTTTTTAAATTGATTTTAAATAAAAAAAAAAAACCTTCGTTTTCTAATTTTCTGTCGTCTCTTATGAACGTGCGCGATATATACTGACATTTTAATGTATTCAAAAAAGCTTTTACTTGAAAATTAAAATAAACATGATTCTGTTTTTTTTTTATTTTTTTTTTTATTTTAATTTTACTTCTTTATTTTAATTTTACGGGTATTATACGACTGAGACAGATTCTCGGATGCCTTTGCGAAATAACTTGTTCAGTGCCAGACTCGATTGTATACCAAAGGCGGTATCAACTCCGAGCTCTCTCAGTTTCGAGAGCGACCCGTCTTTATAGAGCTGTAGATAAGACGATTCGATCGCAATTAATAAATCGATTGTGTGTCCTTCTCCTCCCTCTGATATCGGGACCTCGACGACGGTCCTCGGGAGGCGAAACCCGTTTCGTCCTGATTGTGTACGTAGTCTAGCGTTCTGTATATTACTCAAAGTAGCTCGTCTTTCGTGTACGATATAGAGTGTCGTTAGCGCTGTGTGGTGTGTGTGCAGGAGAAAAGAATATACCGCTAACGCAATAGGCCTTAAGATGTGCTTGACAAAACCAGTCTGTACAGTAGAGTGCATCATATCGTTCCGCGTCAAGGAAAGTAGTTCTCTTCCGACTGCCTCCTACTACCGCGCGCCGTTTTTCTTCGGTCTCCGCCAGCGGCAATTCGATCCATATGCAGTTCTATATGCGCGAGCAATAGTTCTAAAGTTTCCGATAAGTTTTAGATCGATTTGCGGCTTTTTACAAAACACTTGCTTTTCGACTTTGAAATTTTGAAAGCTAGCACAGCATTTTTAAAAAAATTACAATTCTAACAACTAATCTAATTGCATCAGTATTGTCGATCGCGCCAGTATATAGATCGGATCTCGAGCGGAGACCGGAAGAGAACAGAGCGCGATAGGAGGCGGCCGGAGGAGAATTACTTCCCCTCACGCGGAACGATATGGTGCACTCTACTGTACTAGAAGTTCGATAATCGTCGTGAAAGTAGACGAGGGTTGATAACCCTCAAGAGTTGTCGCACCGCATATACATACATGCATATATATCTAATGTATTTATATGCATGTATATATAATTTTGTATATAATCGTTGTATCATAGTACCAATACCTGTTCCGAAAAGAAGCGCGCCGCTATATTTCTGATAGCGATTTTTTTCTTACGACATTATTATTATTATTATATACAACGATCATAAGTAACTACTATTTTTATCGTTTTTTTTTTTTTTCATTCTCTTATCATAATTATTATAATTAGTAGATATTATTCTATTATGTGAATATTACATTACGATATTGTAGGAATATTATTTATATTATAATTGCGCACCAGAGTCAGACAGGAAAATAAAATTGAATTACTCGAGAATTGCAATATTCCAATTCACATCCCATCCAACCATATGTGATTGTTCCTTTTCTTTATGTGTGTCATGTTTTTAACTTAACCTTATCATTTACAATCATAATCGTTAGTAATTACTTAATTGATGCATTTTTTTTTTCTAAAGAATAATTAAAAGAATTGACAACTGTTTTACTCTCGACAATATTATCTGATCATATCACGATATGTTATCATGTACGGTTAAGTCATTAAATATATATATATATATATATATATATATATATATAATATTTGTATATATATAGAAGAAATATATTGTGTATATAAATATATATATATATACATATTTTATATTGTACGTGTAACAAAAAAAGGACCTACACATCAAACACGGAAAGTTCAAGTATATTTCAACAAGCGGCTATCTTATAAGCGTAAGTATTATTATAAATTTATGTACACAAGCGCCACTCAAAGTGTTCGCGAAAAAGTTTGATCGATCGATGAAGGTACATTGAGGAAGAACGGTCGGTTTTGCACTTCATGCAGGAACAACGAACGCAATTGACACCTCACCCTTTCTCCCACCCTCTGCTTTACTCCCGGTAGATAGAAGCAGTCGCTTCGGCGTCTGACGTACTTTAATATCGCGAACAAAGAGGACGAAATGATCGTGTTGCCTTTAACAAAGGAGAGAGGCGGCAGCGCCCGTCGTCTCACGACGACTCACCTGCTCTCTCGCCGTAGAGCGAGGATCGTTTCTCTGCGAAGAGGTACCATAGGTAATGCAGTCTTTACTCATCCGGCTGTTGCCAGCGTTGTAGCGACCTCGTTCCATCAACTTCTACGTTCCCCCCAGCTAGCTATCTTCTTCGTTTCCTCTTTCCCTCTTCTCTATTTGATGCCTCTCTCCCTCTCTGTCGTTCTCTCGCCCTCGCCTTCAGCCCTCAGGAAAACTCAACCTCCTACTCCCGGTTCCAATAAGGCTGCCGCCTCCACCTCGTTTCCACCTCCTGGTCTAGCTGGATACTCTCTCTCTTTCTCTCTCTCTCTTTCCCTCCCCTTTTCTCTCTCTCTCTCTCTCTCTTTCTCTGCTTTTCCCTCTGCTTCCCTCACGTGCTTACTTCCCTGACTACGTTCCCCTTTTCTTCGCTGTCTCTTTCTCACTATTTCTCTCTCTCTCTCTTCTCTTTCTCTTTTCCCCTCTCTGCCACGTTCCCTCAAGCAACCCTCCGACGTACCCTAAAGCCCGGCTTCTACCAAAGAGCCAAGCCTCTCTCGCGCTCTCTTCGCCATGGCATTGTTGCTATCGATTTGGACTTGGAAACGTGTTTTTCTTCGGATATTTCGTGGCTACCGCCGGTTACGACCGCCGTCGCTCGACCGGATAACGAGGATTCTAGGAAGGCGGTGTGTGTCCAACCCTCGTTTCAGCCTTTTTCCACGTCTCTTTCTCGGTCTCTCTGAGTTTCTGCGTTACCACCTCTATACCATTATGTTTCTCGTGTTTAAATGCGCCTTTTGCGCTCTCGCGATAAATATTTGGTTTTACGCGCAAATTTTCATACGTTCACTCCTTTGCTTCCGTTTATGTTGCTTTACTTTTCTCGGAACTCGTTTGTTTCACTATTGTACTTAAGCACTTATGCAATATATTTGCATTAAAATTAATCCTATAATCGCGATGTGTTTAAGCAGTGTAATATTTTTTTTTCGCTTTTTGTTAAACTGCTTTTTGTATTTTTTATTTGTTATTTATGTTATTTTTGTAATGTGCTTCGAATATTAAAATTACAAACGTACGGGAAATACATGCATATATATATATCAAAAAAATATCGCGATTAATTCGAATTGCGCAGTAAATTGTTTTGGCGTCGCATTGCAAATTGCTTGTTTTACTTCATCGATTTTCGGTTATTTTGCTCCCGGTGTCCGTCTCTATATTGAAGCATGAGTCGCGATCTGACAACTCGATACGGATAAGTCGCCGGCGGAGTTTGACGCGATGAGAAACTCCCATTAGACTCGATGGCCGTAAGCTGCGTTCCGTCAGAGATAGACTCGAACCACTTTCGTCGTCTTTGTCACGCCGAGATGTTCGCCGACTTGGCTTCGATTGTTCCGCAAAGACCATTGAGGCACCCGGTGCCACTTTACGAAGCTGACACGTCGCAGCAAATAGACAACCAGAACGCCCGACATCGCGAAGTAAGGAAATCGCGCGAGAGATTTCAACGAACGTTACGATATTTAGCTGCACGTTCTCTGTAATGCTTACTGCGCTCGTGTACGATATTAGATACTTGAACTTTTTCAGAACAAGTTTATTTCAACTATTTTTACAAGCATTTACACTTCGACACTTAATTTTATTTTGTTTAAACAAAAAGTCTGATTATTGCGTTTGCAATTTAGTTAAGAAAAACACGTAGATATTTTCCTTAATCTTAAAAAACACATCTATAAAGTTGTCGCATTTGTTGCTGCGCACGTTAGAAAGTCGCTATTTCTGAGTAAAAAGAAAAACTATGTGTACGATTTATTTGATTATTTTTCTACACACATAAGTGTGTATAAATATTGTTCAGTTTTATATATAAGAAAACCCAAAAAATAAGATTGTCGAAGCGTCAAAGACATGTGCACGTGTTATTATTTTTATTTCAAAATTTTTACATACTACTTTATATTTGCGAATTTGATCAGTTTGACACTCTGTGTGTGGCGACGCACAGATTGATATAGAGCGACATCGAAGCGCGTCGGAGACTTCAACGATCGACCATACTTTCGTCGGTAGGTATGTATATGCAATTCGCCGATGCGTCGCGAGAAGAGCGCGCCATTGTCTCGCAATTTATTCGCCGTTCATTGCCGTAACTCTCGTTTTCGATGGGGTCGGTCGATTAAGGCGCGGTCCCCTGCGGTTCGCAGGGGCGACATTACCGGGGGTTTAACTCGAATCGAACGGCGATTTAACATTTCACCCTCACCTAGGTTCGCGCGACGTATGTGACGTCCATTGTCCTTCGGGGATTCCGATAAAAAATAAAAAGAGGGAAAAAAGGTTTTCATGGACGTGTCGCGACAGGAATCGGAAGAAATCTGCGAACGACGTGATTTGAAATCGATTACACGTGAAAAGGTAAGTGACGGCATTTCATCCCATCACAGTTCTGCAACACAGGGCTAAATATTGATTGATAATCTTGTGATTAATAGAGAAAAAGACACGTGGCAATTATTTTTTAGCTTCGGACTTCTCGTCTTTCAGAGAGTATTATGATAGTGTTTTCGAGAATTTGCGAAGAAACACCTCGCGGATTGTATCAATATCGATTGCAACTGTGTCGAACAAACAAAACTATATTGTACGGCCGTTTGCGAGCTTAGAGAGTCGAACTTCCGTGCGACTCTTCTCCATTCGCAACTTTAGCACGCGATAATTTAACAAACGATGCTCGAAATTGAAGCAAATATATACTGTAACTTTTTGCGTTATAACTCGATAGCAAAGTTCCAGTTGTTGATATAATGATAGAAGCGTTTTGTAGATTTAAGTCACAGAGTTCTTTTGCAGAACATTTTTCACGGAAAAACACGCGTAACATCAAGAAGATTGCGCCACACGTAAGAGATCGTATAACATTTAATTAAATCGAAGTGAAAACCGATATAATGATTACTAGATTATATTCGTCGCAAAATCCTTATTTTTATGACATTTTTTATCAAGATAAATTATAATATACAAGTGTTAAACAACCGTAGAATAAGCTCTCACAAGGCTCGATTTTTCGTGAAATCCGAAATTCGGCGGAGATATCACGTACCCCACGATTTACGAAGGGCGAAAAGCGCGAAGGGTGAAAATGGGGGAGAGAGAAGACTCGGATGACTCGTCAGCGCCACTGTTAGCTATTGCAATTCGTATCGCGAGTCGTGCGGGAAGATCTCTTATTTTCTCGTTGTATCCGACGAAACCCACCTATATCCCGGAGCGTCTACCCTCGTTCCGAGTCACTATCCCCGCGCGCCCCCTCGCAGCAGCGGCAGCAGCCGCCAGTCCTCTTCGTGTTCTCTCGACGTCCGACTCTGGCGGCTCTATCCTCTACGGAAGAGTAGGATGAGAACGAGGAGGATAGCACGCCGAGCTCTAGAATGTAAGGGATGATTTTGGAGATAGCTCGAGGGTCGCTCCGGTACGTAGGAGTTGTAGGTTGGCGGACGGGAAGGCGCGCGCGGGGACAGGGGCGAGGACGGGTCGGGTCGAGACGAGTGGTGTAGAGGAGAGAGCTGCCACGGTTAGAGAGAACGGAGAGAAGGTAGAGGGCGAGGGTGAGAAGGAGAGGTCGGAGAGAGGATACCGGGGAGAGAGTAGAGGGTGTGGGTTTGCGAAACGGGGACTGCGATTGGGATGCTTCGCGCGCGCGGAGGCAGGGGAAGGTTTGGTTGAAGCTTTGGGGAAGAGCGCGGGGCGCGGTGAAGGGTTGGAGGTGAGTCTGCGGAGTCTCAGGAGGGTGAGTTTGGCGCCGAGGTGTCGGCCTTTCTCTCCAGTGCTGCACGTGTGTATGTGTGAGTGTGTGGCCTCTGTACGTATGTGTGAGTGAGCGCACGTGTAGATGTTCATAGTTTTACGGCGCTTATGTTTAAATTTGAATAAATGACCTACAGTTGCAATAGACGTTGCGTTACGCAACGACACTGATCCCGGTGATCGCTTGCGGTTCGCGTAATTGGCATTCGCGAATGGCAATGAGTGGATCGATAGCGAGTGATATCGACCGATTGGGACCAATGAGCGCGATGTAGGTTATGGGATATAGCAGGCAGACGTGCACATGTCGAGCATGGCGGGTAGATACAGTGAAACAGTTTATTGGGATTTAAGGAGATCAACCTGAGAAATCTATTTCACATCTTTCCTTTGTTTGATCTTTCAACAAGATGGAAGAAGAAAGCGCGACAATTTAAATCTTTGTGTTGTAAATAGCTAAATATCTATTAAGATCAATTTTATATGTGTTACTTGATACAATTTATTTAATTTAATTAAAATTTCAGATATTTTATAATAGAGAGAGACAGAGAGGGAACAAAACATACGTTACATTTATTTTCTTTTCAACAAAATTTACAATATAAAATTACAATATAAAAAAATATGTTTCTACAAACTTTAGTTTATTTTTATTATCGATTACGAACAATTTTTAAAATTAACTGAAAATTTAAATTTAACCGAATGATTTATTGAATATAATTTGTAACATGATCTTTTATAAATATATATGCACACTTTTTATAAATATAATAAAAATAAATATAAGAAAAATTTTTAACAAAAATGCGACTGTTTCTGTTGAAATAATATTTCAAATCTTATAAATCATGAGTTTTCGTGAGCAGCGACGAGAAAATTACGAATATATTACAAGACGTAAAATCACACGCGTTTAACAGATAGACTTTCAGTCGTATTTTGTAAATGTCACTCGAGCGTCTACTGGAAAGACATGATTAAAAAATATCGGAAAAATATCGAACGCACACAAATTGGGTTACAAATTCTCTATTTCTGACATCTGCCTATCTCACGACGATTTTTCTCGGACTATCTTTTGCGTGTCTACCATTATTTCGTGCGTTAAATTTTGTGACAAAAGTCTATGACGGAGATTTCTCTCATTTTCTAAAAAATGTTTTGTGATCTGCTTCGTAACTGACAGTTTTCTTCTGAATATGTACGTGATGCGCAAGTTTCGAAGAGTCTGTGTAACAAGATTTACCAAAAAAACCAAGATATGTATTGATACTATGTATAAGCTTGTTACTCAAAGAAATTAAATAAGAGTCTTATTTCGGAACACCTCAAAAACATGGCAAAACTACTATTCATGTTTCACTTAAAGAGAGAGAGAGAGAGATTTTTTATTAATTTAGTCAAAACGTGAAACTTTTTTGTGAGGATATTCGACATTAAATATTACTCGCCAAAAATATATCGATCATCTGTCTGTACTTAATATTTATACTATAAATGTACTATAAATCTGCGATCCTAATATATTTTTGATCATTAAAAAGTATTTCTGTATATATTTCTGTATATGTGTGTTAATTAAATATGTTGTCTCGAATTTTTCAAGTAAGTCGAACAACTGCGAATTCTCTTTAAGAATAGAATCACAGAATGCGGATTATTTTAGCTCTGTCTCGGCCTCGTGCGAGTCGCATTAAATAAGGTGAATGCGAAATAAACCGCCGTCTAAAAACGGATATCTATTCTGTTCTATTCGCGACGAGAGAACGGCGGCGCGGGGTAGTTGATAGCGGGGTGATATACCGCGAGACACTCGAAATATACGAAAGCGCGTGGCCGCCGGTTGAAATCGGTTTAACGTTTACCCCCATTAACGTCGTTACGAACAATGCAACGACGGAAAAGGCAGTCACGAACATCGAGATAAAGGGGTCAGAGCGCGGCAAGAAAGGGAGCGGATGGCAGGGAAGGGATGGCGGTGATAGTGGTGGTGGAGAAGACGAGTCGGAGGAAGAGAGATTGAAACGGGGTTACTAATTCTCGAATAATGAAGGGATGAATCGCCGACCCTCTCTTCGCACACTTTACGAAAGGGACCACACCACTCACGCGTTGCTGTATTGTCGGCGCTTTATTTTCTTCTTCGACCGCATGTTACGCGTTATTAGCGGAAACAATGTCACCGGAAACAAATATCAAGTTCCTCCGTGTCTTCCTTCCTATTCAGCATCCAACTTTTTCCCGATAGATCCCGTGAAATAACACTTGCGGCGCAACCGTATAGTTTGATTTAATTTTCTAAACACTCAGAATTGTTTCAACTATAAAGCAACGATTATTGTTTTTTTTTTATTTTGCAATATAGGTCTTTACGATTTTATGATATACTAAAAAACCTTAGATTTTATAGTTTTTTTTTTAAATGTAAATTTTATACATTTTTAAATTAATTTGAAACTTACTTAAACATCCTTTATTTATTACATGTATGAAATATAATAAAATCTAAAAAGTCTACAGACAAAGAATTATTGTAACAGAACGAAAGAGAGAATCCCGGACATTATTGTTATTGTTATTACTGCGATTTCATAGCGAGTTTATAAGTGACAAAAACTCTTCGAGGCATCATTGGAGGGTGAGCATTTAAACAAACGAGTTGCTCCTTTCCCAGAGCAGCTGTCCTCAGAACAAGTGGATTCCACAAGACTGTTGGCACGTCGCTTTATTCGTTTTTTTCCCCTCCGGCGGACTCGCGATTCTTTCTCCTCGCGGCGCCTACTTATATTGTTATGTAATTTATCTTGGCTACACCCTCAGCGCGAAAGAATGTGCGCCCTTCAAGGCGTCGGGGGCATTAGCGTCGCTGAAAGGGGGACGCCCCCTTTACTTTTCACTCTCGCTAATTCCGCGCCGCGAGAAGCGACCCGCCGGGTATACAAGGCGACGCACAATTTCGCACTTTCCCGTTTGACAAACGCGCCAGCTTATCCGAAACTTCGGCGCTTCGCGAAAGTTTGCGTCGCGGGAGAGTAAGAGACAGAGAGCGGTAACGACGCGAAGCTGGTATCGATACTCTCCAATGGGAGAGATTAATTGAAATCGCGGTGGGAATCGCACGAACCGTCGTCGTTGAAAAAAACCAATCCATTAGGAATTCGGTGTTTCCCTTGTTGCTCGCAGGTTATTTATTCGAACGTGTTTGAGATAAATAAACTCCGTTACAAGAATATCATATCTGTATTTTTATTTTATGGAATTTTGTCAGCTGCGATGGATGAAGTTTTTGTATCTTGGACATTTATTTTCTAGAAACGTGGAGTAATTAACTAAAACCAATGTTTGGGTTTAAAAAACGCCCGAGCATATTGCTACAATATAGAATAAGAGGTTTTAAAGCAGCGTGCGCGAGATAACCGCATATCCATATTCATAAAGTTTAAGAGGTGCTTACACACGTAAAAAGCGTTCAAAACAGCGCTACTTATAACGTCTCTTCTGTATCATGAAGAAACCATATTTATTAAGAACCGAAGCCATACTTTTGTCCACTGACGTGCTCACGTCGACTTCAAACACGTAGATGGTTTCGTGTTGAAAGTAACTACTATCGTCGCGGGCAGCAGACATGAAAAAAAAAAAAAAAGAAAAGAGAACTCATCAATTACCATCGTACGTACACTGGTCAGGTGTGTTTCTTTGATTCGCTGATAACAAAAATTGTTTTTCTTACGTTTGTAAAAGCGATCAGTTTTAATTATTAAAAGAGTCGAAGAGTTTTTTTCTCTTAATTGTAATCTCGTAATATGTTATTAAAGAGTGGACGAAAGTCTCGAATGTATGTACATCCGGGAATAGACACGGCAGAATGGCCGCGAGTAAGAAGCTTAAGAACTTCGTGGTTCAACCACTGGCTATACTTTCATTGTTGATTCTTTGCCACACTCGAACCGAAGTGTTGAAACTCCTCTCACTATCGTTTCTACACTTTCCGTGAGCGAACCTCTTCCGGAAAGTCCGACCATTTACATACGCGTACATAAGAGTGAACCCATCCGTGTACGCGGCGCGCTTTCGGTTCCTTCGGGGAAAAAGGTTGTTTCATTGAAGCGCGAACTTGAAGGTGCAGGGCGATTCTCCTCTGGAGCACGCGCACACACGTGGATAGGTCTCGCGTACGTAGAGCATTGCTCTCTCTCTCTCTCTCTCTCTCTCTCTCTCTCTCTCTCTCTCTCTCTTTCTCTCTCTCATTTTCTATTGTACTTTTTCTTCTGCGGCCAGACCGATCCCGTATCTACATGCTATTCACTCGACTTATCATTCCGGCTCTTCACCATCTCGTCCGGAAAAATAATATTACTCTTTTCAGTATGTCTTCCGATGTTCTTTTTACAGTTGTCATCAACTTAGCAGATAGTTGAGAATCTCGATAAACGCGAGAAAGAGAATATGTAAATAAAATAATATACAGAGATCTTTTTTTTCAAATATTAATAATACAGAAGTAAGACCATTAAGATTATTTTAGTGAAATTACAACGATGTATTTCAAAAAGTACTAGGCAAGAAATATATTGAGAAAGAAGCATATGATATAAAAGAGCGCGCGGGCGCGAGATACAAACGTCGAGGGTACAGATGCGCTCGTCCGCTAAAATATCATCCGTCGCAGTCATTCGGTAATAAGCAGCTAGCGATATTCATCCTTTACTTAACTCCCCGCGTAGCCGTCAGCGTAACAAAGCTAACCCTATCCGTGCAAAGCAACCCTATTCCCCTCGAGGATGCATCTCGCGACGTGCACCTGCGCTGAGGCTGCGATGTACACCGGCAGAGACGAAGGGTGAAAGGGCGGAGAAGATAAAGCGGGAGTGCAAGACGCGGATGAAGCGCAGCGAGAGAGGAGGGAGCCACAGCGAAGGGTAGAGAACCACCAGGCGAGGAAGGAAAGGTAGCAGGATAGACAAATAGAGGGAGAGCGAGATAGTGTACGGGCGGACTGGCGGCGCGAACAGAGACGGAGAAAGCACTGAGGGATGATGTTAGGGCGAGAGGGGACCTGGAGAAAGATAGAGCTTCACGTAGCACTTTTCCTTGTATTACTTAGCCCAGGGTATAACCCACCGCGGCGTCGGCGGTGCCTATATCTCAGCCGAGGAAAACCGCCCTCCGTGTGCGCGTATCTCTCCTCCCGGCCCCCACGACCCTCCGCGTCCTACGTTTCGCCTCGTTCCACCGTACTCTCAATCCACCTTCTGGCAGCTCACTCTCGCCCCCCCCCGCCCTCTAACCACCCCCGCGCGCTTGCTCGCTCTCTCCTATCCCCGTTCCTCCGCTCTTCTCGCTTCGCTTTACCACCGCAGTCCCCGACATACTCTGTTCTCTCTACTCTCTTCCTCCCTCCCTCCGCCCGATTTCACCCACCTAAGACCCCCTGACACCCACCCACCCACCCCATCCAACCCATCTCTCTACTCTATACCCGTGCTCTACCGTTCCCGCGCGCTCCCGCTCCCCGCCACTCTCTTCGTCGCTGCCTTCATCCGGCGCTCCGACTCACCCCAACGCCAACCACCCTCTGAAGGTGGGTGCGCCCTACTGGCGCCTGAATCATCCCGCCCGAGGCCGCGTCGAGGGCGAGGGAATGGGTCGGGAAGGGCGGAGAGGAGGGCGGGTGGCTGACTGAGCTAGGGTTTTGGTGGTAGAATGGTAGTAGTGGCGGCTGCTGCTGCTGCTGTTCGGGAGTGGGTAAGGGGGCAGGAGGGTGATTCGTTGGTTGGTTGGGTTGGCAGGAAAACGGAGACGTACGGGGAAGGGGTGGAGGAAAGTGAGAGAGAATTCGAGCGCAAGGTACGTACCCGTGGGGTTGAAAGGGGGCGTCGAGCCGTCGCCGCCGTCGCCATCGTCATCATCGTCGTTGTCGGGAACCGAAGCCTACGGGGAAAGGAGAAACGAGGTGCCACGAGGGGGTGTAAGGCTTCACTAATTATTTTTTGTCGGTCGCACGACAGGGGGGTTGCGACTGCCGGCAATGACTGAAATTAAATGAATGAGCACCCCGCCTGCGTCACGCGGGGGGATGACACGGTGGATGATGGGGGAACGGATAGCTTCTGGCGGGATTTTGCTACGAGGGCGGTACACAGGGGAAAGTATGCGGGCGGATGCGAGGGGGAGTGAGAACGACGCGAGGGGCGAGAAGTCGCGGGCGAGGAAAAGGATTATGAATAGGCTGTTCATTTCTTTCTCAAGTGTGAAATTATTAAGGATGGCGCACCCATGAGGACCTCGATTCCTTTTTCACTGTCGTGTTAGGTACATCGCGAGTACTGCGCGTGGGAATACCTCGTGAGCTTCGTGGTTAATATAATCCATGCTCACGCTTGCGACTGTCGCGTTCGTGTTTATCATACTTAGTATTGCATGTGAGACAGATATCCTGTTTTGTTCACAAAAGTTTCTTTGCTTGTTATTTCGTGTAAAAATTATTTTGCTGTAATGATGTATGTCTAAAATAGAATAAATGCATTTCGAAGTCTTGTCGTATCAATAAATTGTGTAAAACTTACTAGTTTTATTTTTGCTACAGAATAAAGTTAAACAAATACATATATACACCTATTACATAATATACATATACACACATGCACAAACACACACATATTAAATTTAAAAACAATTTAAAAAAATATATAATGTTTGATTTTGGAAATATTAAAATTATCGAGTGATTGATTATAATTGTATATACATAATATTTACGTATGTAATATTTACGAATTGTTTTATAAAATATTAATTTATATTTGTACTATCTCTGTATGAATTCATTCAATATTACTTGAATTCATTCAATATTACTTCATTTGAAAGTCATTTTCTACAAGTTTTCTCTAATACTTTTAGTGTCGAGATCTACACGTTTCCGGTAACCTTTTTTTTTTTTAACGACGTTTCGTGGGAGATCTAGATATGTGAGCGAGTGATGGAAAAGGAAAATGAACGAGAGGAGACAGAAAACCCGGAATCAGAGTTAGTGCCGCGATGTTGCGAATTGGGACTAACGAGAGTCTCAAGTGGAAAAACTTCTTCACGTTCGTCGAGAAACGGATATTATAGCAAGCATTAAAGAGGGTCGCACGTAGAAAGTAGTCGGCCACGGTAAATGTTTTAAAGTGTGAACTCATTTGGGTTGGAAACTCGCTCGGTTTTTCGCACCTCTCATCAGAGTAAGATTTAAATAGTTAAATAGCGGTTCTTTTTCAACTGATTCGCACGACAATGAGGTATATTAACAAAAAGAGTTTTATTTATAAAAATCAAACTTGTACTCCAAAAACTGTTTGCAAAAAATATATAGAATGCGTACGAAAAAGGAAAACTCTACGCAGAAAATTTGTTTTTATCAAATTGGTTGCAAATTGATCAAAGAACGCGCTTGTACAATTCTGTATGCTCTGTATACAGCATACGCAGCCTCACAAATAACCATTAAATAAATTAAAATTTGCATTTATACTTTGCCAACAACTGCATCATCGTTCGCGCATTTTGCGACTGAAAAATCAGCGATTTTGTAAATTGCGTTAATCTATTTTGGAGCAATTAATTTTGTGCGAGCGCGCACGTAAATCGCTGGAAACAGCGCCGCGGTTCGTCGTTAAAATCTTCGCCAACGCATGTGTGCGTCGTTCGCGGGCTCACGAGTGGCAAAGGTAAGTTCGAGGGTTGCGGGGGAGAGAGGAGGCGATATGGAAGGAAGGAAGCGCGTGAGAGGTAAAGTCGGAGAGAGGAGAGCGGATGTGAAGCTTGGCGCGAACACGCTGCATCCAGCTAACATAAATACGCGGAACGAGATGGCAAACGGTATAAGGGTTGTTCCTTCCTTTCCAGAGCATGTTTCATGACACAGCCTTAAATATCAGAAGCCCACACGTATACGCGGTTAGGAAACTGAGAAAGCATTCGTGGAATTAGGACGAAGGGTCGAGGGAATTAAAATCACCCCGCTTATTACCGACGTGCGGCTTTCCGACCGTTGTTGCGAGATCGACCGATATACGCACACAAGAGAGAGGGGCACCCTGTTTGTTGTATATGGGTACCTAATAATTTCAGAGGGGTGGCTAGCCTCGCGTGGTCTGTAAAAATGAATGCCGCCAATTTGGTCCGTGCGCCGCGAGGGTGAAACGCGGCTTTATGTGTAGCGGCATGCCATTCTTTGTTTAAATATGATTGTTCCTAGCTATATCGTTTATATTGCGATTACATCGGTTTTTTAAACTGGGTTAAAACAAAGAACATAAATACAAGTATAAAAATTATAGCATCAAACATTAATACAAAAAACCGTATATTTCTCAAAATCACTTTTAAATTAAAATATTTTTCAGAATTGTTTGTTTTATTTGTTGGGCTTGTCAGAAGTCTTGCAAATCAATATGCGCAATCTTTCTCTCTCTCTCTTTCTTTTCTTTTTTCACTATTTACATTTTCAAGTCTATAATTTATGTTTAATGCAAATGCGCGTTTCCTTCATAGTTAATATATGTTATTAACATATTAATAGGCGGACAATTCGATAATTTTGGTTAACATTTAAACCGCAAATATTCACGTCATATTAATTATGAATTTTTCTGATATAATGTACTTGAATTTCGGTAAAACTGACACTTTATGCGAATAGATTGATTGATTGATTTGGCTTTATTTAAGAATAGAGAGAGAGAAAGAGAATCGCGTAAGTATTCAATTCGTGAGATAACTTTCTGCGAAGACGAAAAACTATTGCGGCGTTCCCGAAAACAACGTCGTACAACCCCTGACCAAAAGAGCTAACCTCTTCGCGGAAAGAGAGGGGTGGAGGTTACCGGATCGGTTGGTTTTCCCCTCAAATCACATTCTGCCTAGGTCAGCCGCGTCCCTTAGTTTCTCTCGCCTTTTCTCACGCGATGTAACTTTCCACCTCGGAAAAACATCGTACGTAAGAATCGATACGTTCGCGATGGGGAAAACTACGAACGAGAAAGAGAGAGAGAGAGAGAGAGAGAGAGAGAAAGAGAGAGAGAGAGAAGAGAGAGTTCTAGTGTGTGCACCAAAGAGTACCAATGTTCGTTCCGGAGTTTCCTCGGTGATGCTTCTCGAGCGCCGGAAACATCCCTTATCCTCGAGACGGTGCCGGGAGATTCTTCCTGCCGTTCGACTGCACCCTCGACCTCCGTCTCTACTCCTTTAAACTCCATCTCTTCCTATCTCTCTCTCTCTCTCTCTCTCCCTCTTTATTTTCATCTCTATCTCTCTTGCTCTTTCCATCCACCCTTTCTTCATCGGGGTTTCTCCTAACGTTTCTCGCTCAGAGGAAGACCGAGTAGATCGTCTCCGAGAGACGACCTACACGTCCCGTGACGTGCACGTAGAACGTCGTGCTTTGTAGGATGCTCGAAGGTTGGCCCACCTCATAGGGTAGAAAGCGTGGGCGACCGTGAGTACGGGGGTGGCGGTGAGAGGGGAGACGAGGGAAACGACGTCGGTAGTACGACGTCGTAGCGAGGAGCCGGGCGAGGGTGTTTGTTCGGGACGATAGTGTAAGACGGTGACGTGCACATCCCCTGCCAGCCAGCCTGCCAGTCTGCCAAGCAGAGGAGAGTCTGCTTGCCTCTGCCTTCGCTACCACTGGAAATGGAGGGTGGTTTCAACCCTTAGGTCGGGCGCGGAGCTTCGGTGTGAGTGTGCTTGCCGAGGAGAGTCGGGGGGAGAACGAGAAGGGTGAAAAGGGGGTCGGTTTGAGGTGGCGAGGCCGAGGAGGAACGATGGTACGAGAACGACGGTAGGTAGGCGGGTGGGTGGTTGGGTAGTTGGATGGTCGGGCGGAAAGGGCGGACTGCGGCGAGAGAGGGTGGCAGAAGGGTAACGAACAGAACGAGGGGGAGAAAGAGAGTAACGGACTCGCTCGCCACTCTGTACACCACGTAGTAGTAGCCAGGGGCCGAGGGAGACTTTCGAGGTCGCTCGGCAGGGCCGCCTTAATTATCCCTCGAGCTCGCTGAAAACTTTCCCGCGTCCATCCCCGGTCGTCGGGGCTCCTTCTTTGGAGGTCGCTCGTCGTTCTTACGTCCCGCTGGCTTTGTTACCGCAAAAAGGTGTAGCGATCTCATCGTCGTCGTCGTCGTCGTCGTCGACGAACTCAACGACGACGAGAAAGACGGTCGCTTCGCTTCACACGGCCGTAGTCTTATGCTCGTAGAATGATTTTGCGGCGAACGTTGGTCTCGATAATGGACGGTGATTATGCGCCCGGACGCGGGGATGGAGATTAATGCAGCGAGACGCTTAAGCGAGACGCTTTGCCGGGTGGCCTATTGTCGTAGTTTGGCTAAAACAGATAGGAACGAACTACTCCCGTGCAAATGCCACGGCCGCATTGTGAAGATAATGTTACATCACGACGATAGAATTAACTTTGCACGCGCGTTTACATTCCCATGTTTACGAAGATGCGCAAACTCCAAGAGAATTAATTTCGAAGGTCGCGGGATGCAAAATCTAATTTTATTATTAATTTGCCATAGTTATGGGATTTTATTAAAGAATTTTACTTTAACAGAGAAATTTTATACTTCGAGAAGCTTTAAAATTATTATAAACAAATTAACTAATTAGTACTAACCATCCTTTTCGGTGTAGTAGTGTATGACGATAATATAGCTGTAACAGTTGGTGCAAACAGAAAACATTTTCTGAGTTTAATATGTTTTCAAGTTAGCGGTTTCAATTAGACAGTGATTAAATTCAATGCACTTTTATTTTCTTCACAACACTTTTTTTTTTAAATGTTTACACTCTTACAAGTCTTTTCGAGTTCAGAGACATAAAACGTAATAAAGTATCTATTAAAATAATCATCTCTCGCGATAATTTACAGCGCACGAATATTTAATTGGTGTTAGAAAAACGAACCGCCAAAGAAGAATGGTCGTTAATTTTTATTTTTGAGCTTCACCTAATTCCAAACTCGGTAAAACAGCGCAAAGCGATACAACGTGAGTTAAACAAAAGAAAAGACACAGAGAAGGAAGGAAGAAAAAGCTTTAGCATCGCAGCGTGATATTTCACTGCGTGTTAACGAGGATATGCCGAAGAAGTGTCCACCGCGGGAGAGAAGCGCAGAAGACCATCCTTGTCGGTGCCGGCGTTACGTTTCTACGATCGCGAAATTATTAATATCCCAAGTAATTGCCCCGGTACTTCCATTCGCGTTATTCCTTCCTTCTCTCACCGGGGATGCTCTCAAAGATTCCAGGAATTTTCCAGGAAAGGACGCTTAACCTTCGGTGGAAAAGTTGCGTCGCGAACCAACTCCTCATTGCCGCTCGTTGCAGAAAGAGCGAAGGCGAGATAAAGGGAGGAGAGATAGGAAGATACGGGGGATAACGCTCGAAGAAGGGAGAGGAAAGAAGAGGCGTACAACCTTCCTTGGATTTTGGAATTTTACAGCGACGTCATGCGTCCCTGAAGCTAGGCGAGAGCGTAGGAAGGTACGATGTTGGCGACGAGGGTGGTAGGACGGGGTTGTGCTTGTAAGGCTGGAATGAAAGAAGGAGGGAGACGATGAGAGAAAGAGCGAGAAGGAAAGCGATAGGATGAAAGAAAAGGAGGAGAAGAGCGCTCTAACAGAGCGAGCGAGAAAGCAGATTGGAGTTCTGGCGATGTTCTCTACGTTGGAGGGTGAGTTACCGAGGACTCGGGGACCCAACCCTCTTTTCTGGACTCACACCCTCGCTCATCTTTCGCTCGCCCCCGACCACCTGCAACTCACCCTGCCTGCTTTTCCCCGCGCCCCGTACGCCCTTGTCGTACCTACTGCCGCCTTTCCTGCCTTCTACGGCACTCCGACTCCTTCTATCCCCAACGGCAGACACGGCACATTGCCCGGAGTGTTGCGTTGTTGCCTTGCCGGGCGTTCTCTCCTCCTCTCCTCGCTCTCTTTCCGCCCGTCCTCCACGTTCAATTTTGTATAACTATCCGGCGTGCATTACGAAAGTTGCCGCGAAACTTTTCCCTTCCCCGCGCGAGACCGCCTCTTTCAGCCCCCTGCTAGCCAACTCAGAGCTGGTTCGATTAACTCTCTTTCTCTCATCGCGCGAACGCGATTCATCGAGGTTGTTTTTCGTCCGGTCGTCCTCCTAGTCGTTTCGCTATCATTACGCGCCGATGTGTCAGAGTTCTCCGGATAATATAGCATTTTAACATCGAGCATCTCACTTTTATATATCGCATGCTCTTGTTAACAGCTAAGATACATGACGTGTCATATAAAAGGATTAATTTAAATTTAAAAAGAAACACAATAGTAAGAAAAAAATTTCATTTAATAATGTAAAAATAGAAATGTGCGTGACGATACAATTATTCTCTGAGAAATTATTTTCTACACAAAAGTATAAGTTTATAAAAACTAAAAGATAGAATATATATGTAGCATACAACACTTTTGAAGAGTCTTTTTTGTTCAAAAGAAAAATCTGTTTGATAAAAATCGAGTTTAGTTTAGAATTGAAAAAAACAATATGGTTAATGTGAATTTCAAATTGTAATTGAAGAAGTTTCGCTTGACACAATATTATTGTCAAATGAAATATCTTTTAGGTCTACGATATCGTACCAAGGTTGAGTGAATTATCCGACTTGCGTATGCGATATCTTGCATGTATTATCTAAATTACGCATCTGATGTGTCAGAGAGGTGTACTGGTGGCTACATTATGCTTGATATCCAAGTCAACTGATGTGCTTTGCCGTCCACCATTCGACCCTACGTCAAGTCGTTTGCGGCAAAATGTGACCTGCCGAACACGAGCTAATTACGCGATATTGTCATTTATGTGACTCTGTGACGTCGATATAACTGTGCGGGTTGTAGATATCTTTGGTTTTAATTTACATATACGCGATTTGTCGAAATAACGACATGTACAATTTAGAGTAAATTGTTGAAGCAGAAATAAACATAAAAATATATATAAAAATAAATAGAAGAAGTTTTTTCGATACTTCTTTCTTTTTGCGTCATATAATTCAAGACAATTAATTAATTTGTTACTTTGTCAACTCATTGAATCATCGCGCGATGTTGTTAATATAACAAGTCATTTTTTTTTTTTTTTTTTTAANAAATNTTTCTGTTAAAATAAAATTTTTACAACGTGTATTTTGCTACTTACAAAATTGAGTTTTAATAGGTCAAATCTATATAAATTATATTAGAGGAAAATTCTACAAGACATTAAAATCCAATCAATTTCGTTTATTGACTTATATTGATTATCCTCCTGAGGAAGAACAGAAAACGCAACTCCGAGACTTTGCTCGCGTACGTGACGCTCCTATATCCATCCCACGCGTTCCAAGAATGCACCGGTGTACCGTACGCTCGAGAATTTACTTGCAAAAAATATATTCCCAGATGCACCCACGCTTCTCTCGGTAGAGTATATATACCATATAAACTACGAAGGGAGCTTGTCTCGATAGCGTGCGCGGCCGATCATCGTTGCAAGTTCGCGCGATGATGCACGCAAGGGTATAGTCCAAGTCCATCGTAACCCCCTTTCAATCCAGTGAGAGAGCTCGAAATGGGGAAAGTGAGTAAGTGAGTAGGAGAGAGAGAGAGAGAGAGAGAGAGAGAGAGAGAAAGGGCTACCCTTTGGAGGGTAGCGCCTCCGCCCTTCGTAACTAGCCTCGTATCCCTCGTGACAAACCCTTTCCCTCACGGACGCATGTCAACCTTATGCACGCGCGCACAGGCGCACCTGTGCGCTTGTATGCGTGTCGCTCGAGCGTCCGTTCGTTCGGCTAAATGCACCCTAGCAAGCCGCAGAGCAGCAGCAGCAGCAGCAGCAGCAGCAGCAGCAGCAGCAGCAGGAGCAACAGCAGCAGTAACAGCAGCAGCAACGGCAATAGCAGCGATAGGGGTAGCAATAGTAGTACAGCAGCAACAGCAGCATGAGTTTCCTCGCAGTAGTAGTGGCAGCGGAGGGTCTCCTCTGACAGCAAATCGATTGAACGGTATAATTTATACCACCCCCTGCTCGTTCCCCTTTCGGTGCCCACCTACGTGTATACACACTCTGTGCCTCCCTCGCGCGTCCTCCGCTCGCCCCCCTGCGCTTCTGGGGTGTTAGCCGTGTACCCTCAACCTCCCCTTTACCCGCGAAACTTCCCACCCTCCTTCCCTTCACAGCTCTACCGAATAGTCGTCGTGCGAGTAGGTATTCCGCCCGTTGGCGAGCGAGTGGGCGAGTTGGCGGATAATGGGGAGACCGCCGAGTATGTGTCACTGTATGCACGTGAGCGCGTGAGTCCACTCCGATAAGTGTTTACCGTGACTGTATCGCGCAACTCGCATGTGAGTGAGAGTACCTCGGCTCTGTCTCTACGTATCCGCACATGCGTGTCCACGTGCACGCGAATGTATATCGCGTGTATACCGGCGAAGTTACACGTGTGTCCGCTAGGTGGACTGCGACGATAGGAACGTCGTGGATGTAGCACTGGTCGTCACACTTGGCCGACACCACGACCTGGACCTGACCCTGCTGTAAGCAAGTTTGTATGTGGTACATGCGTGCGTGCGTGCGTGCGTACGTGCGTGCGTACATACGTGTATATAGCACAGGTACGCGCAACGCCGGCTACTTCGCTGTCGGAACTGTTGATTGCGGTCGGCGCGATACGAGGAAAAGTGTACCACCACCCACCACACCCTCCTTCTGCCTCGCACCCCCTCCGCGTATTTATGCGCGCGAAAGTTCATCCGTTCTTTCGGGCAATTTTAAGTAACTTTCAAACGCAATTTCGAAAGCTAGTGGATGCGTATCGTATTCTATATTATAAAATGTGTAAGATGATAAATGAGATGAATACATGAATAAGTTATTGACGATTATCATTAAATTGTTGTTTTTTTTTTATTTTTTTAATTTAATAAACTCACTTTTGTCGAGTATAAGAATTATTATTTATAAATCTGTTTCAAACGTTCTTTGTTCTATTAAATTACATTCGTAAAGATTTACTTGTACGGTCATGTTGTCAAAATTAGACCTTATCTTGTTGAATACGGTGAATTTCTGGATGAGAAGCGAACTATTTAAAATTATTGCAAGAATTAGCATTTACAGCATATTCACATTAGCATTTATATTACGCCGAGGATAGTAGTAGAGCTTTTAGTTTTCGATGACACGCGGTTCTTGTTAAAGCCGAGTAATGTATTTGTCGTTAATGTATTTGAAAAATAACACGTGTGATGTACGTCATGTGATATTATTTCACGTCGACGTAAAATATTCTTAATTGAAGAAATTTGAGTAAATGTTATTTCATTTGATACTCCTAATGTTTTCGCCACACGTGATTCAACGAGCGCGCCATTATGTGTAATGCAACCTCAATGTGTCCATCTATGCAAGTATAAAACAGTTCATAACGACGATGAGGAGAAACTACAGATAGTAACATTCATAGAAATTTTGTCCATTAACGAAAATTCGCAATGCGCGTCATGCTTTTTAAATATTTTAGCGTTGGTTTCTTATCGCACTGCTGTAACACGCGGTGTAACGCGTTAAAACACAGAAAGTAGGTCACGAGAAATCGATGCTACGTGAGTAAAATAATTTTTGAAATTGAAATTTTCAGTAGAAATATAATGCACAGCCTATTTGTTTGTAATATATTCTTGTTGTGTTTTTGTATACTTCTATTAAAATAATTTAGAATTATTTTTTGTGTGAATGTCACATTTAAATAAATTTTTTTGATGTTACATCATGAAACATTTTGTTATAAATTACAGTCTCGATAATATATTTTTTGTTACATAAAATTGCCTTATGTTTGCATAAGTAGTTATTGTCAAAAGTAATAAGCTTTATCACAGTCCGAAATATCTTCTATGTTTATTTTTACTGATACAAACGCAAGTTGTTTTTGTGTGAAAATTTGTTGCTTGAGTATCTCTTGTGCATGAATAATAATAACGTGACTATTGCGCGTTCTAGATTTATTTTCGCATATATCGCAGATTAGTCGGTCGCACGTTTGTCCGCGGCTCTATTGTTTGTAATGTCCAGAGCAATGCGTTATCACGCGCCAGCGCTTGACACAGAATCAACCTGAAAAAAAGCTGCCGCAACAAAATTGCGCAATGTCGGTACCTCACTTGTATTTTATTACCCAGACTATACGCCGCGTCGATGTGTGATGATGGCTTGACGCATCGGCCGATAATCGATGGCAACCAGAAAAAAAGTTGTCTAACAAGAATCAGCGGTAAACGACTTGCATCGTGTTTACACGCGAGATATTTTTTTGTTTTTTTTTGTTTTGTTTTGTTTTTTTTTTTTTTTTTTTTTTAGTTTTGTTTGGCAAATTTTTATCCGCGTATACGCGCGCATCAATCTCAGCCAGGTGGGAAAATATTACAATGACTCGTTAACAGTGAAAATTCTCATGACACGCCCCGCTGGTACACGACGGCTCGTTACAGCGAGAACACACCACGCTGACCTGAAATATTTTGATGACGCTCGATAATAGTGTCTCGCAGTCAGAAGCTCGCTCATCGATCTAGTTATCGCATGCACGTGTAATTTAAAAACTGCAGGCGACCCGCTTTAATGGTTTTCAATGATGGAGCGTCGGCATCGCGACGCAGTGAATTTCCTGCCGTCAAATCGATCGCGGAACAAGAAAATACGATTAATAAAAGCGTACTGTAACGATCATTAAATGCGTCGCAAATATTCGTGTTTCGGGGAATGACGAGCTCTGAAATTTAGCGAATTTACAGTATGCATTATACAAGTGCCGTTTTCGATTTGTACGAATAAATGAAAACTAATTCAAATCTTCCACATTTAAAAATCTGAAATGATATCAAATTTAATAGATGATGAATGAACAACCCATAAATTGAATTTAAAACCGAGATATGTTTATATATATAAGGACAGTAGCGCGCAATGCGCGTCGCAATCCCTCGCATGCCGCGAGTATAAACAATCCGACCGCATCACGCGATGCGTTTCGACGATCCGCAGCCGGTTCCAGGAATTTCAGTTCGTAATGGAACTATCGGATCATCGGCGCCCGTGACGTCAGCGCGAAACCGTCGGGAGCCCTTTTTGCGAAATCGAACCAGCAGTTCGCCCCAGTTGGTCCCGTACACCCGGTACGCCCCGTGAACGTGGATAGATTCGCAGGCGCGCGAGTCTGTGTAATTCAGATCATTTCTGTGAGTGTGTGCGCATGTGTGTGTGTGTGTATGTGTATGCGAAAGCCGAGTGGATCTCGCGCGCGCATATGCACACGTTGCGCGTGGGGTGCAATATCGGGACCGGAAGGTGGATTCGCTTCGAGCAGAGCTGCTCAAAGTAACTTCCGACCTGAGCGAGAAGTTCTTTACGTGTACGGAGAAAAGTATTGTGGAACGGAATTATTGCCTGCAATCGGCATCTAATTATTCGCAGAATAAAACCCATGTTTTTTTTTTGTAGGTATTTTACCTTGATAAAGTAGACGAATCTGATCAAGGTGTTTATTTTTTTGTTCTTTTTTCACGAAGGTTGGAATTTGGAAAATATATTAAATTAAAATTGTGTGTGTGTGTGAAAAAATATATATCAGATGAAAAATATGTGAAATTTGATAGTATCAGTTTTTGTTGTTAAACCGATCTGTTTTTGTGTTGATACACCTTGTTGTGTTTTAATTTCCAATATGCGTTTTATCGAAAGTGAAAAACATCTTGATGTTAATTTTAACATACAGCTCGTACGTATTTCTCGTCATTGTTATAGTTAGTTAAGCAATGGTATTTCTTTCAGCGCTTTTCCGAGAGAGAGAGAGAGAGAAAGAGTGCAACTAACATTTAGCGAACTGTGACAAACGCGATTTCACGGATTCATCCAGCTGATACAGTTGGCACAGATCTCGGTCTTTATCGATCCCTCTGTCGCCTGACCGTTGCCGCGATTAAAGCGGAAATTTATCGTCCATTTATAATTAGAGAATCGCGAAGGGAAGAAGGGGTTGCTCGGCGCCTTCGATGTATGTGTGTGCACGCTCGCGCGCGCGACTTATACAGCCCGTCATAACAAAATCTAACAGTCGTAACTCCCTTTTCATCACCCGGCTTTATAACGTCGCACCGTTATCATAAAGACGACGATAAAATCTCGTGAAGCTGCGCCATCCGTTCCAGTGCGATTTATTATTCGGCTCGATAATTCCATCTTTCGTACACTTTAAACGGCGAGAATGGACCTCGTTGAACATATATCTTCTCTGATTTAATCGAAGAAAGATGAGCAGTGATACAAATGTGCAGATAACAGACCAATTAGGTTTAGTATATTTATTAGAGTGTTAGTTTTTTTAATTTATTGGTTTTTACTTTTAAGTAATATGTTTTTCAGAGTACATGATATTGTTTTCAAAATGAAACATTTTTACTGTAGAGAAAGAGAGAAAGAAAGAAATACGTTCTTTTGAATTATTCAAAGCAGCGTACAAGTACATTACAAAATACACAGCTCGAGATAATCTTTAGAAGTAAGTACAATAACGTCATAAAATTATGTTTCAAACTTCAAGAGTGTATATGTAAAGTTCAGTACATCGCGCAAACTTTTCCTGCCATTTTGATTTTATCGTCAGCTAATAATCTTTTTCATGTGGAGTGCCAGGTAAAATCAGAGGGTGTGGGCGCACTGTAATTATGAATATAAATCGGCGAATGATGGCGGTGGTGGGTCGGATGGAGGACAGGACAACTACGTGGGTGGGAAAGAGGAAGGGCTGGGAGGCAAGTGAGAGAGGGGAATGAGAGTGGTGGTTTCGGAGCGGCGGGGTGGGGGATGAAAATGACGCCGGGAATCCGGCGTTTGCCGTCTTTTAATTTTAATTAAAGGAAGGTTGGGACGCGAACCTTCCCACTCTGGCTGCGCTCCGCTGATGGTGGTGGCTCGCGGTGGAAAAACAGATGCCTGCCATTAAGGTAAAGGGGTGACTACCGGGAGCTTTCGTGTTTCTCTGCCGTTGGCCGCATTACAGGTTTTTTTCTTCCGCACTCTGTACAATCTTTCCGTATCAAAAACTGGTGCCGCATTTATTTTACTTAAGAACACAATAAATTGTTAAAACAAATCTGTTTCTGAAATCCGATGATACTGCATGTACAAAATGTAACATTATTAGTGCATTTTTGATCGTTTAAACATTAAAAATATACAATGGAGATACAACAGTTTTAAAAACTATACTTATACAAAAATTTTACAATAATGCAAGATGATACTTTAGTTCTATGATAGATTTATGAGTTTTTATGATTGTGACAACTTACCGCAAAGTGTTTGGACCACAAACACTTTGTAATACGTTGTTGTCGATCATAAAAACCCATAAATACACGTACAATACTGAGATGTTCTGAGCTATGTATGTATTTACATTTTAAGCTGAGGTGCTCAGTTCCTAACAGCTCTTATAAAGCAATTCGAGAGCTGATTAAAGGCTCGATTCAGTTCGCTTTTCAATCGATAAACTCGACTTGAAAGAGACCGACCCGGAAAAAATCCGACGTGGATTCGAACTCGGGATCTCCCACTCTCAGCCCTCGCACTCAGACCGCGAGATTACTGGGCCGGCATATCAAGCAATGAAATGAATTAAAAATATTACCATAGTAAGTCATCAAATTTGTATGGTTTTGAAATTTAAATTTCTTTTTAATGCCAACAATATTTTTTTATCAATATTATTTGTCCGCAACGCACGAAAAAAATCGAGTTTAAATGCGTTAAAGACCACATAGTAACGTGAAATTTAATACAGTGGTTGTAGTTCTATGTCACGATCTCCTCAGGGAGCAGTACGTGTCGCATGATCCCGTTCACCATCCATGAACGTGGGTGAATGGTTAATAATACAGCGAATTATCACGCGGCGCGTTTGCGCTTCGATATTTCTAAATCGAACAGAATGCCGCTTTTCACTTTCCCCGGGTAACACGCGTTTTCAATTGACCGGCGCTCTAGTTTTTTCCCTCTTTTTCTTTTTATTTTTTTTTATTTTTTTTTTTTTTTATTCTCACTCCGCGGGAAATTGTTCGAATCGAGAGATAAATTTTCTAGCGGCACAATAGCTACCGGCAGTTCACTCGACATTAAGTCTCATTCACAACGGCCATTATCACTAACATGATTGCAATGCGTTGTAGTACGCTATGTAGAATACGATATATTCCTAGAAGCGCCCGATGGCTATTGCCATCCCTCAGAAGGACTTGCAACCCTCTTTGGTAGCGCACCCTTCGACGGATAGATCGATATACACGTGTATAAGACCGCGAAAGTTCGCAAAATGTGCTTTAAACGCAACACGTGCGATACAAAGTACCTTGAAATTGATAATAATTAGTATATAAAAATAGAGAAAATGATAAAAAGAGATGATACAAAACTAGTTATTTTGTAAATAATTATTTCTTTTTAGAAAATAATAAATTTCTAACATTTTCTTGTAAAAAACATTTGTAATATCTTGCAAATAAAGCTTTTACATTTATAAGATCAGATAACACTATTCAGTGCATGTTGTCAAACGACAATCTTGGAAGATTTAAACGCTGAACGAAGTTCAAGACGACGTATATCAGATTTGGATTGTCGTAAAACATACATGCACAAATCACGACTCGTCGAGTGTCGATGACTCCAGATGCGATAGCAACAAAAATAGATCGAATATTCAAAAATGCATCGCGTCACCATCGCGCAACGCCCCGTTCTTATTCCGCGCTCTCGTAAAACCGCAAAGTATTCCGTACTATAAATCCGTCGGAAGTGCCGCTCGTCTTCGCGCATCGATGCAGTCAATTTCATCGTCTTCTCTTCCTGCATTCCTTCACGGAAATACATTCCATGGGTAAAGAATAAGTAATGATTGTTTTCAAAACTGGACTCTCTTTATTTATTGACTAAATAGATGTCGTTTTAGATGTTAAAGAAGCAAGCGGAACGAAAAATAATGTTCGTATTTCGTGAATCAAGACATTTATACATTTATATTTCTCAGTCTACAATTTCCGATTGTCCTATTATTAGCTATTAAAACTTGCAAATTTTTTGCGGAAGTGACATGTAAAGAGTGCAACCTGAAATTTATTTCTATATGTATGTATTTAAGAATGGGATTTATCCGTGTATTTTCAAAACGCGACGTGTCTATCTTTAGCCGCCCCCGTCGGCGAGTCCTCTCTTCTAAAAAAAGAAATCGAGCGTCGTCGTTCTTTGACATTATGCCGTGTTGTTGCTTGCCGTCGGAGTTTTGCTTAACAATCTACCTGAACGTCACTATGAAGAGTGAATCTTGTGCGTCAAGGAAGAGAAGAGTCTCTTTCCCCGAAGGAACGAGGACGAGAAGAAACAAGGAAGCGAGGAAGAGTTAGCACACGTCGTAGAAAGGGCGCGATGGAGTTCCGCGCGCGTTTGCTCATCCCCATCATCATCACGGGGAGCGTTTAATCCGTAACTTTGGCGCTCCCGTCCCTCGAGGGAACGTTCTCTTTGGTTTTCCGCGCGCAACAATAAGTTTTCCCCCGATGCAGGCCTGTCAACGACGCACAATTGGCGGCGGCGTCGGCGGCGGCGGCGGTGGCGATGGCGGCGTCGGGGATCGGGGGTGGCTCGCTCGGCTCCAGTTGCACCCACCGCCCCTTGTGTCCCCCTTCCTTCTCCTCCTCTTCGTCGTCGTACCGCACACTATCCGACCACCTAACCCATCCTCTTCGGATGGGACTCATCCCATTCTCTGTACGCCGTGATTGCACGGCCCGGGGGCGATATTGGGGTGCGTATAGATCAGCACGAGGGGGTGCGCCACTCACTCTCTACCTCCTCGTTCCCATCTCTCTTTATCTGTCTCTCTCCTTCTCTCCCTCTCTCTCTTTCTTTCGATCTATCTGTACCTCCTCTTCTTCGCTTCGGCGAATCTACCGTTCCATCGTTCGTACGTGCACGTCCCGTCTATTTCTCCCTTTCCCATTCCACCGGTTCTACCTCTTCATCTCCCACGCATTCTCTCTTTCTCCTCGCCCGACATCCATTCTCCCTGATCCTTCCTTCCAACTACAGAGAGATGAGAGGCGCGCGCTTTATGGACGAGGGTGACCCGAGAAACTCCGCAGAGGAATTACCGATATCGGATAGGCAAGCGAGTGCGCATACGCGAGAATGCGCTACGGGATCTATCGTTGAGAATCTATGCGTTTGCGTGAGAGATAATTCAGTCAGTGAAAAACTGGCATTCTTGAAAAATAAACAAACGATATCATGAAATCGCTAGAATTGTCTTTTCACTCGTAAACTTTTTAGACAAGTTAAAGTTGAGTTTCCGCAAGAAAGAAAGTTTAGTAGAAACGAAAGAGATTGATTGATTGATTGTGCTTTANTAGACGCTCTGGAATGATATTCCCTCAAGCGTATAAGGTCAGATACAAGAAAAAGTAACTACAAGAAAAAGTAAGANCAAAATAATAGGTGCGAGTATAAATGAATTAACATAACATATTCTGATTAAGTAGATGCTCAAAAAATTTNGATTTGAAAACGTTAAAGCGTTCGTAGCGGATGTCTACTGGAATATTATTCCAAACATCTACAGAGACACATCTGTAGGATCTCCTATAACATTCAGTGCGGCACAACGGCAGAATCAGAGTTCTACTATCAGCACGAGTATAATGTAGTTGTGAATCTCTAAAAGAGTATCTTTCAAATAGAAGTATTGGTCTTTCTGTCTCCAGAATTTTAAACAGCAAATTGCCAACAAAGAATGTTCTTCTCAATTTGAGTTTGAGCCAGCGTAGTCTCTGATAATGTGGTGTTATATGATCGTACCATTTGACATTAAGGATGAATCTAACACATCCGTTAAAAGCTCTGTGTAACCTGAGATTGTCAGTTTCTGTTAAATCAGTCAGTAGAGTACAACAATAGTCGAATATTGGACAGATCAGAGATGACACCAATCTAGACCGGACCAGAGGGGAGAAAAGGTGCTTATATATCTTCAGCCGGTACAGTGCAGCGTTGGCACGCGAGATTATATTAGAGACATGAGTATCCCAAGACAAAGTATTAGTCAATGTGACTCCAAGATAAGTTACTGAGCTGCTCCAAGGAATGAAGAGAGAGAGAGAGAGAGAGAGAGAGAGAGAGAGAGAGAGAGAAAGAGTTGGCATGTATTACAACTTGAATTTCTGACACTGTTTCATACTCGTGTCTATCAAGTCTGATGACTCTTGGCGATATTCTCTTTTTTATTTTATTTATTCCTTTTTTTTTTTTTGAAAAATATAACTACGTCCTACGCGTCGAGAGCGCGTCGGGGATGCGTATTTTTTCGGAAGCAAAAATATGCGGCGGTACGTATCGGTTTGTAAATTCGTGCCGGCCGTTTTAGGGCACGTACAATGGGCGAGGCCAAAAACGCAACTTGCTGCGGTGAAATGAAATATATGATGTTCAAAATTGAAGCGCGTAATTCGCGCGGCCGGGCGCGCGGTGTGTGTTTTTATTTTCTCTGTGGCGAAATTACAATTTTACCATGCACGCGATTTATTCCCCGCGGTGCGCCGCCCATCGGAAACGCTGTAAATGATTTTCCGCAGTCATCGTTTTTGTGCGACCGCGCCCTCCCACTCGCGCCCCTCCGCCGCCCCTCGCGCCGTCCTGGTAAAGTCATCGATATTTAGACAACGCGGTTAATCATCGAATTCGGACGGACCAATCCAGTTACCGTCCAATAGTAGCGTGGATTGAAACGCATTCGACCGGCTGTGTTTCCAGGCAGAGGCGCACAATGGACAGAGGGATGGGGACGGGAGGTGACCGAACGAAAACCCGGGGGTTGTGTCGCCCGGAACCCTTCTCGACTTTTACCCGTAATCCCCTCGCACGAGCTACTGCGTAGCTGGAAACGGGGGAACCAACGGTGAACGATTAGATCTTTTCCCGACGATGACGGATGCATCCTCAGAATCGCTGATATTGGATACTTGCGGATGGACTCGTCAACGTCATCTTTAGACAAGGGTGAAACAAGATATCCTTCGTTACACACTTCTAAGATCTTTCTTTGAGGTGGACATACAGTCTTAAAGGATTAACATACGAAAAATGATACATCTATATTAGATATTGCTTATGCCAAAAAGAGAAAAAATGAATAAAAAGACAGATTAAACGGCAGATTAAAGCGTATATATGTTGCAATATAATGTTACACGTACTACTTGTTTACAATTTTGCAATCAATTTTGCTGGAGAACATTTCACTTCAAGCAAAATCCTTGATTATTATATTACTAACAAATTGTTGAGTAATATATATCCGTGACGAATATATACAACACGTATGTGTATACACTGTTATACGTATGTACACACTTTACGTTATTATATCTCTACGCTTTATTGTTTGTTTGTTTTTTTCTCTATTCTTTTAGTTCTCTTTGTGTTCGTTTTAATCAAATATATGTGCAAAGATAAATTACAGATCAGGTTGTGAAATTCGGAATAAAAACCTACTTGAAATTAAGGTAGAAATCTCGGGTGAATCATTCGATAAAAATGCGTAGAATAATATTAGATAATTACACGTGAGCAATTTTTTGTAACTTTTAAGTGTATTATTGGCACACCAGTTGTTATATTTTACGCTTTGCTCCGGTAAAAAAACATTCGTTGTTCAAACGCAGACAGCAAATTCGCAAAAAAATTAATTTCATGATTTGATCTGACAACCAGTTTGTAAATTAATAATTCCATCAAGTCTCATAAATCGTAATTCCTCGCGCTAACAATTCTCTCTCTCCGCTCGCATTTTGTTATAAAAATCTACGCAACGCGCAAGATCAAAGCAGTTATGATCGCAATAACGGTCCCTATTGTCCATAACTAACGCCCAGCTTCAATACAACCATCACTGATTTTAGCCAACAAAATTCAAAAGAAAAACATGAGATTCTAATTTTATATCAGTCATTAAGGAAAAATCAGATTGTTATGTAAATGTGTATAATAGCGAAAATCAAAAGTGCTCAATTAGAGAGAAAGAGAGAGATGCAATTCTCTTCATTACTACTTATATAAATAATTAGAAATAAACAAAACATAAAAGATTAAAAAATTCCATATTAAATTAAGTATTTATTATCGTGATTCGATTTGAGCTAGGAGTTTAGAAATAATATTATTGTTTCGAACGTAGCTTGTGTGTGCAACATCGACACGAATCTTCCGACGATCACGTGATTAGCTACGCGAATTGGCGCATGCGTCAAACAAACGGAGAAGAGTGAGCACATGCGCATGAATTCTTCATCATTGCAACAGTTCTCTGTGTGCGCAAATCTTCCTCATTATCCTCGCGCAGAACGCGATCTGCGCCGGACATTAGTAATATTATACATCAGCGGGTTCTCTACGGCAATAGGACGTACAATTTAGTCGTTTACCCGGTGACAAAGGGTGCCTTCACTACGCATTCCTGGTTCCATTTACACCAACAGTAGGTACTATCATTGCCCAATATGGGAAACTTGCACGCTTGTACACGTACACGCGTGCAACACGCGCACACACAGAGACAACTTGCAAGCTCGCACACACGTTGGTATCCGTAAACTCGTGGTCCGTTTCCATCCTGACCCAACCACCCTCTCAAACCACTCGGCCCCTAACCGTCCGCACTTTGTGTGGCGTCCAAGGGGTGAGAAAGAGACGAGGGGCGTAGTGGCGGATGCGGGGGTGGTAGAAGGGCGCCAGGCAACCCTCCTAACTCTCTGGCCCCCGGGGGTGAACGTGGGCTGGCTCGCTGCGAGTAAATGGGGCTACGGGAGGTGGGCGGAGATGGAAGGGGTGAGTTAGGTGGAAGCAGGAGGACTAGGGATATTACGGACAGGACGCCCGAGAGATATCCAGCCCTCTTCCCGTTCCTCCGTCCCGCTTTTCCCGTCTCCTCCTCCTACCCTTCGGGCGACCATCTCGAGGGGCGACTATTCGGGGGAGGAAAGGCGCCCGAGAGGCGGCTAAGGGTAGCGACAGATATAACCGTAACACACACACGTTCAAGAAGCAGGATTCTGAGTGGAATTTCGAACGGACCGAATAGACGGCGGTCTCTGCCAAGACGCCGTCGTCGGTGGAAAAGAGAAAGGAAAACGGGGTTGTGTACGGAATAAGGGCTGGCGCAGAAGGCGAAGGGCGCGCGAGCGAGACGGAGAGATTAGCTTCCTTGGTTATTAATAAACGCTTCGCGCGGACCTTGATAGCGCGCGTAATGGAACGAGAGTAGTTTACCCTTATTACCTCCCACCGCTCTTTGACTACCACGGTTCACGAACCACGGTTTCTCGTGATCGCGCCCTTCCTGTCTCCCCGCACCTGCTCCACCACCATCGCCCGAACTAACACCTACGCCGCCAAGAAGCCTGCCGTCTCCTCGCACTTTCCCGCCCCTCTAACGGTCGGGAGTTATTTACTTTTCCATTACGCGGATGAGGTAACCCATCCTGTTTCACCGCCCGCCCGTCCCATTGTCGAACTACGGTAATCCGAGAATTCGTGTAAGATCGAACTGACGGCTCGCAAAACATCCACTTGGTTCTCCAACTGCTTCGACAGACGCGAAGAACTACGTGTAAGTACGACGAGTCCTTATCTATATGTACTTATCTGATGTGTCACGGTGCAACAGAACTTACACGTCGTATATGTCGTCGTGTGCAGTATCGTTTCAACGAGGTCGGTAGCATTTGTTATTTTAAGAAAATATTTTTATGTAACGTTGCAAGTTATATGTAATATTTTCTGATTAATTTGTCATAATATTGATATTTTAAGATATTCTAGTAAATTCAAACTGAAACATCCAAGAAGCACAACATAATTTGTTTTCTTTTGTTTTTAAAATAAATTTTAACATCTTATTATTAATTAAATAACTGTTTTTAAAAGTTGCTAGTCTGTGTTTGTCAAAAGTGTTTCACACTTCTCATTAAATCCGTTTACATATCTATACTTAAAAACGACTTGTAATATTCAATGAAAATACGTGCAATTTTATGATAACAGAATAAAAAGCAATGCTCATTGCATTCTTTATAATATGAGAAAATAGCGGCAATAGCAGTGTTTTTTATTCATGACGTATATATTTCTCTTTATATAGCGGAAGCTCGGTGCTTGTTGTTACATAGCGTTCTAATTGGCTGCTGCTAGTATTACGACTTATATACACTTTCCTGGGCCAGCAGTAGCAGGGGCCAGAGCGATGTTGTGTTCCGAAACTCTGTCGGTGCTCTTTGTCATCCAAACACCCCGTCGTTACGGTCCTACACTCCGACAAACCCTCTTCGCTATGGTTTTAGTTTGAGATGAGATGTTCTCATAGTCCTGCTATACCTCCCCGCCTTGGTTTCTCCGGAGAAGTATCTAAGCCGCTGCGAGAAACGACCTTCGTCTGTGTTTTCGCAAAACTCCCTTCTACCAAGAATCGTATCGATCATCGCGTTGTACGAAAATTTTACGCACTATATTCAAGTCATATTTTCAAACGATCAAAGTTTTTAAATAATTTTGTCAATTGCGTAAAGCCTTTGATTATCACAATACAAGAATTATGATAGGACATTTCGATTTATGAAATATTTTTTTTGGAAAACAAACACACACACACACACACACACACACAGAGCGCGATTTATATTGCAGAATTATAATTTAACTTTTAACATATTGTACGCCGATTCTGCCGTATGACAGAATTCTCGAATTATTATTCGATCCATCGGTGTACAACGAGTTAAATAAGACATGAAAATTTTTATTATGTTATACATTTTACATTATTTTGTATCTACAGACAAAAATATCAGAATTATCATAAAATATATATAAATCTGGCGTGTGATATGCGCCATTTCGTTATATACTTATCTTCCTTTATTTGCGCGGCGAAGCTTTCGGTATCTAGGTCAGTCCTAATCGCTTCTTAAACTTTCAGCCAATTTTAAACGCTAATTACCTGAGGAAGAAGAAGAAACGCAAGAAAAAAAAGGTAGAAAAACGTGATCTAAAAGTAAAACGTTTGAAAAAAAATGATAAGAGAATTTCCTGACGACATCGATCATCTAATTAAGAATTTATTTAACTTACATGTGGTTGATCGAAATCTTTTAAATCTTAGACTAATGACTTTCTCATGCATCGTAAATAAAATCAGAACAATAAGTGTGCAATTCAAAAAAAATGTCACATTGTTACCGCTAACAGCAAGGTCGCCCTTATTAATTTCGACACTTTGGTCTCTCCTTCTCCCTTCACTTTCCATCCCTTGTGTACAATTCCCCGGGCATTTCGTTTCTCTCGTTATCGACGGTGGTTCGGTTCGCCCGCTCCCCCATCTTCCTGTTCCATCTTCATCCTTCTGACCGTCCTTTGTGCTCCCCGCTGCGGACGAAGAAAGGAACCGTAGGAGTCTAAGAGCGAGACGCCGCGAAAATACATCGGCGTTGTATATCTTCCTTGACCGTCCGGGGCATAACTCCGGGGATGAATCAGTGCTTCTTGGACCGCACCGGACCCACACACTCTCGGAAACTGTCTTCGTACCTCCGTAGCCGCTCTGCTCCCCTTCTCTTTCCCTCTTCCTTCTTCACTCCCCTCTTCCCCTGTTGTCGGTCCGTTCGCCGCCTCCGCCTTCTCGGAGCCATCAGGGTAGAAGACCGGAGAGTAACCCTCTAGCTGAACCTTCATCAACGGATCTACCAACCCCACCTTTATCAAGAGCCCCCAGTTCTGCGAACCCCTTTCACCCGTGAGCGTCCCTCGTCCCATCCTCAGCTAGTTCGTCCCTTTTCCACTTTACCCGGCGCTCTTTCTCCATCGGCCATCTTCTCGGCTCTACCCTCGTAGTCTCTTTTGGTCCTTCCAGTTTCTCTCGTCGTTCTGTCCGCCCCTCCGTCAACCTTCCCCCTATCCCCCTACCGTTCCGCTCCACGATTCTAGATTAACGGAACCCTTGGCGCCGGGAAAAGGAAGCTAGGTCGGCTTACCTAGCGCAAAGGTGTCGCCGAGATGGCAAAATATAGGACGTGCCTTGATAAAAGTAGGGCGAATATCCGATTATTTTCGCCGAACGCAATCGAACCGTAAAAGTACTTCATTAATTTTCCCGCTCACACTCCCATTTATCAAGAGATTTTTTACAACTTTTTAATTACATATTACGGAATCCAATAATCTTGAACTAGGATGATTTAATTATTTCCGATAATAAAATTAAATCTGTTTGAACAAATGTTTAATCGCTGTATGAGTAAAGCAGCTGAGAGAGAGAGAGAGGGAGGGAGTAGGGGAAAGAGAGCGAGAAATTCGAATGTTAAAAATCCATTCGCGATGTAATCATTAAATTTACGGAATAATAAAATATTCGATTTACTGTTTTTGCGATGCACATGTATATACACACGACTGCACGTCGCCTGCTGTAATCGATTATTCTGCACAATGCCATTCGCTGCAGCGTGGTATCCGAATTCACATGAAATTGCATCTCTCTCTCTCTCTCTCTTTCTCTCTCTCGGTCTCAGCATTACATTCGAATTCAAATTAAACTTTAATCACCTGCGATAAACGTAAGAAGAAAGCGCGCACAGTTATCTCGCGCCACTCATTTCTTTGCCCGAGATGTGAAGAATTCAAGGATTAACGACGGATCGTTACAAGTAAAACGTTACGTAATAACGGCAATTGGTCACGGTTTACAAGTGAACGTGGTGTCACGCAAGAATGACATAGAAGAAAAGAAAATAGATCGCGTTAAAATAGCGCCAGTGTTCGGACAGAAGTGATCTAAGATCTACAGGTTTTTTCACGTATGCGCAAGATTCGCGTACACTTGCGATTTGCCCAACTACTCCTTAGCCATAGAATATACGTACGTTGCTCATGTTACATACACGTACAGGATATTCATAATTTAGATGCAGGTGTTGTATATCATTTTCAGAAGACAGCGACACACACACAATATGTCCTGTCTGTCCTATGTGTCGGTCTCCACTGTGCGAGGGAGCAAAGAGAATTTTCAGCAGACCGCCGGATCGATTGGCACGAAATTGGAAAAGAATATTAGGTTTCTGATTGAAACGACTCTTCCGAAAATCTCGTCATCCCCCGGTTGCGTCGTCCGTGCTGTTGCGCTTTTGTCCGTAAGCGCGAAGAGGGGTTTCTCCGTTCTTCCCCCTCTTTCCATCGAAGCCCGATACCGAGCTCACGGCCGCGTTGCCGATCCCGCGATTGTTTTAACGCTCCATTGAGAGCCGATTAATTACCACCCTGGTGAACCTTTAAATATTTACGAAAGTATCCGCGGCCGAGCACCCCGGCTTGGCCCGATACACGCTCGACGACCGTCAATATTTGCGCGACCTGTACCGACGGTCGCGCCGGTGAAATATGAATGGTCGAAATTTTAAATAACATTGTGCAGTATCTGCGGCCGCGCGCGCGTACGTAACGCAAGCATCTATGCATCCGTATATATATATATATGTATATGTATATACACGTGCGCACGTTAACATGTACACACATATACGCGGGCGAGAGAGAAGAGCTGCGTGACGCGGCACGACCCGCGCGAATATTTCCAAATAAATCCGCGCAACGACATGGCGTTGCCCGGCCGGGCCGCGACTGCGAATATTTAATGTTTGTGCGGACCAAAAATTCGTGGGTCTCGTGTTGCGCGAGCCGGAGCTTGCGAGCTATCGAAACCAGCGTAGGCAGCGAGACAGACGAGAGACGGGCGCGCGATCGCAATTACGAGATAAAATATTGGATGAAAGCGAACGACGGAATTATACCAAAAGATGAAAATTTCAAGACATCTTTCCGCGTATAGTTAACATAATTATGTTGCGAATAAGCACGCCCAGCGATTTTTTCTTTCGTCGATCTGCGGCACAAGCAGGTTCAATAATAGGAAGTTATTTCAAACACGAAAGTTATTTCAGTCTCGAAAAATTTCTGCATAATTCATTCACGGATTGGAACCGGTATAATTGCGGTGAATTCATTTTTCAATATAGATACGTGAAAAAGTACGTCGCCACCAATCGTCGAATTTTCATTGTAATTTTATTCTAACCTCAGCATCAAAATCAGAATACACACATACACACACGTAAAATCTAAATTTAAATTTTAGTTCCAAACAGCCGTATGTAAAATACACAGCTCGACAGGTTTCTATTTCCGTGCATGTGCTTTATGCACACACAACTATAACGTCCATTTTAACAATTAAGTTGTGCCACTTCTGTCACAATTTCATATCCTATCCGTCATAATGTATAAATCATCGTTACGTGTTGTTTTAGTTATTTTGTCTTGACACATATGTATATACATGTATATATGTACGTATGTACACGTACGTGTGTATATACATGTTGTAATGATCATTTCCGTTTCTTTTAATTAGTACGTCAATGCAAGTTTGCAACGCGCAAAAGGATGGTTTTTTTTTTTTTTGCATTTATCAATCTAGAAATATTCATTAATGGGTATCGGAATACATATGAGCGAACGCCACTGGCGAACATGTGACGGTACGAACGATACAGATCGTCGCGGTGCCGAGCCAGGCCTGCATCGACTGTTCAACCAGCCGTAACCATATCTCAAAGTCCCTTTAGGGCGGCCTATGTCTCGGACAGAGCGAACGGGGGCCGATTCCATGGCGATGAATCGCTACCTGTGATTATCGGCGCGTAGCCGTGTTCCCGTGTAGCCGAGGCCCAATTCCGCACAAGTCCACAATCAACCGGGAACGGTGATACGCAGAGTCCGCGTGTACACGTGCTGGTATCTCGTACCGGGTGCATATGTGTGCGACGACGATGGTGATGACGGTGCGCCGTAGTACATAAGATACACGCGCACAAGAGCGAACCGAACTAGCAAAGACGTGACACGAAGATGTGTAACACACGCAAGCGCCACGTAGCTCGTGTGTAGTAGTCACTACCGTTGGCACGGAGCACTATACTCCGCGCATAAGTGTGTTTGTGTGTGTATGTGCGTGTCCATGTGTGAATGCGGTTTGTCGTGGCCGCGCGAACGCGCGCATATTTTGTGTGTGTGTGTGTGTGTGTGTGTGTGTGTGTGTGTGTGTGTGCGTCCGTATCTAGCGCGGTACCCACTGGCGTAGGTTGCGTCCATTTTGATACCATACCTCGGTCTATGTACCAGATGTATGTAAACGAGGTACATGGGGCACATAGGGAGCGTATGTACGAGCGAGCGCGCGCGGCTACGTACGTAGATAGGGTCGACCGGTAGAGTGGTTAGAGGGTTCGGCGGGATGGAGGTCGACGAGAGAGAGAGAGAGACAGAGACAGAGAGAGAGAAAGAGAGAGAGAGAGAGAGAACACGAGGGAAAGGGGAAAGGAGGAAAGGGCGGCGTAGGTCGGAGGTGGGTCGAGAGGGTAAAATAGGGGGGAAGGTGGTGAACGTTCCGCAAGGGTGGGTAGAGGTGTGTGTGGTTGCTTTAGAGGTGCGTTGAACCCAACCAACGCAGGTAGGTTGACATCAGCGTGCCTTGTTCCATTGAAACGTGCAAAATCCATGCGGAATCCACCCCCACCCCGCCTCTCGGCCGTGTCACTCGCACTTCCACCCACGCGGCTCTGTCCTCTCCCCCTCTGCCCCCGTTTCCGCTCCCAATCCACTATAGGTGGTTTGGGTGGCGGATCTGGGTGGATGGAGTAGCGGTGGGTGGATTTTCGCGATGCGAGGCTGATTTCATGGTGGAGAGGAATACCCGGTGCGCATATCGTGCGATTCTCGGTCTCTCTTTCTCTCTCTTTTCCTCTGTTGTTCTTTGTTGCACTCCGAATCGGCGGCGAAGTCTTGATGAAAAAAGGTCGGTAGATGTGAAATCGACAAGGCCGGACCGCGCCGCCACAGAAAGCGGAGTGACCTTTCTCCTCTCAAAGAGATTGGTCGGAAAGGTACCGCGACCTGTACCAGTGCGTCGTATAACGTTCCCACACGCGCGGGATGCATTAGGCTTGTTTCCGCAAAAGGTGCTGATAACTATTTATGTCCGCCGCGTGTACGGACCCGCGCTACCTGTCCTTGCCTCCGCAAGGTTGTTGTTGTTCGGCGCCCATGCGCGCACTTTGTCGCTCGTAGCTTTTTGCGGTAACAATCTCCGCGACCAGAAATGTTTTGCCATGCCCTGGCTTTGTCGCGTTCCATGTTGCGTAATAGTAAAAAAGAATATTCTCAAAAGAGCTAAAATTGCGCGATTGCTTCGACCGTTGGCGAAGATGATTCCGTAAATCTATTCGTAAGACGCGCGAAGTTCTTAGATTCGGAGTTAAGATGTGTTCTCGTATACAAGCGACACTTCAATTAACCCTAAAGGAAAATTTAATTACACACGAGCTGTAACGTACGGTTGGTTCGTGCTTGCAGGTGGAGATTGAATATCAGAGGAACAGAAACGTAAAAAGAGCATTCGTTTGTCGTAAGTTTATCGTAATTCTGCAGGAATTTATTGAATTTTGTGAGAAATCATCCTTAACAAAACTAATCGCAATTTTTTAATTTTAAACACAAAATTTACGTGTAATTAATTTAATATTGTCATCTCGTGAATATTTATATGCTCGGAAAAAAATATTGTGAATTCTGGTCTCCTTGTATACTGACGATTATAGCAAAGATCCACGATCAATACTTTCGCGCACAACGTGTTTCCTAAGTCCAGAAAAATCCCGACTTAACTCGCATGTCTGCTATTATATCGATATCAACAGTCGATTCGCGTGTACCACTCATATGTGTCCGACTTTTCCCTCGGCGAACGGAAAATCGAGACGCGCGAACTTTCGCCTTTCATCATCGCGCCGCGTTTTTTGTCCTTGTTTCTCTCCCATATATGTGTCACACAGGATCAACTGCGAATTCGAGCTATCTTATTCGCGGACAACTAACGTCTAGCAAAGCTTACAAAATGCGAGACCATCCATTTTTCTATCGTCGAAAAGACGGTAGAAAATTTTGTTTCTTCTGTCATAATTTTCTACGCGTTTGTCGACTCGATTTTTTTTTTTTTTTTTTTTTATCATGTTTTTTCCCGTTTGTGTATTTCTGGAAAAATTTTAGGCATTCGAAACGCATCTCGCGGACATCGGACAGAATTCACAGAACGCAGGCTAGCTCGCCACGACGAAAGGCAGAAAATGTTGGCTCATTTTCCCATAATTCTCCGCGCTCGCGCTCTCCAGCGCGTTTGCCCGCTGGTTCCGCGTTCGCATCGGAGTGCGTAATTCAGCTGTACCTAACGCTGGTTAAGGGTGGCTCCGGGCGGTCGGTCGGTGGGTCGGTTAGTGGGTGGCGATGGTTGCGAGAGTGTAGGTAGGTAGGGGTGGACAGGCGTTGGGGTGGGTGTTGGAGTGAGGTGGTCGACGGGTTGGCTGGTCGCTAGTGCGGGGGTGGGTGAACGGGTGGGTGGATAGAGAACCCGGGGGGACGGTTGCCGACGAGGGTAGGTTGGAGGGAAGAGGTGGCTTGGTTGTTTGTGTGTCAGCCGCGTTGGGACCCTCTGCCCATCCTCCCCCATTCCTCGCTACCTCGACCACCACACCGACCCCGCCGCGCGCTCTTCCCGCTCAACTACCCTCGCAGAACGCTTCGCATAGGGATGTCTGCGAATGTGTCCGCGCGGTTTCGCATGTGTGCACGTATATACGCTTGTCAGTAGGTATATACGTGCACATGTGCGTGCGTGTAGATGGAACGCGCGCTCGCAAACGCTTCTATATACATCGCGCCTATGTATTACACCTTACAAACATCACCTCCATATACTCGGGACTACCCTATGTGCCGGATATGTAGCTAATACATAGAGAATATTGTACCTCTCTCCCCCGCTTTCACTCTCTCTTCTTCCTCCTTTCCTCCCTGCCTCCCTCGACCACTCGCTCGCTCTCTTACTCACGGTCCCTCCTGACACACGCACAACGAGGGTTGGTACGATTTCCGCACGCGTGTGTATGCGTGCGAGTGTACTCAGAGAGACAAGCTGAGAGAGAAAGGGAGAAAGAGGGAGAAGGTGGTTAGGAAAGAGAGAGAGAGAGAGAGAGAGTAAGGATAGCGTACGTACTCTCTCGTTCTCTCTATCTTTGTCTTACATTGTCTCTGCGGGGTGACTTGATAAGGTGGGGCTCTGCTAGCAGGTAGGGTCGTATACATGGAATACTCGCTTTACGGAGACAGGTATTCTCTGCGACATGCACACGGTATCGAGTACCAGTTGCGTAAGTACGGTGCGGAACAGACGACCCCACAGAGGTGGCACGAAGGGGGTAGTGAGTAGTCGCGCATATGTTCACCTGAGCGCTTTGGCCGGACACGCGCGTTCCTACGCATGTAGGTTTTAGAGGATAATTGAGGACGCGTGAGACGTACACACACGGCGATCGATATGTTTTGCGTAAAATTTACGCGTGTTAAATGGAATTTGATAATAATTATCTATTAACAAAAAATTTAACCTAGACCTTTAAAAACTCTTTAAATTTGTAGATTACTTTCAATTAAAAATATTTTATATGCACATTCTACATATATATATATATATATATATATATCGTGTATATTGCATTTTTCATGTACATTGAAGTTTTCAAATGAAATCTGTATTTTTAAACGCAAATATTTAGATTTTATACATGTATCTTTAATTCGCGTATAGAAATTTCTGCAAAAACGTATATTTTTATTTTCATTTCTTCTTCATAAAAAATATATTAAGAACACACTTGATCGGCTATGCTAAGCCATGTTTTTGCACAGTCGAGAATACTAGATGTATTGACGCATCAATACTCTAAGCTAAGTACGTGTTTAACGTTACAGCCAGTTGGATTAATTGTTTATTAATTGATCGGTAATTCCTTTCGCGTAGTAACATCGAAAGACCGTTGCAATACTGCAGCTATTCTGCATGGAATTAACAAATTGAAATTCGAAACATATCTCATGAACAAAAACGCAAATAATTTGAAAATATTGCTTGTGTGCCAAATTATTTTCGGCGACAAAAAGATTTAAAATTTCAGACTTATCAATAAATTATTCAAATAAACAGATGTAAAAGATAATTAAGTTTAATCTCTCGAGTGCGCAATTGTGTAAAAAAGTGGATGTGTATATATCACAACGTTTATATCATAAAGAAAGCTAATTTCAGTCATAAATGTAGAATTTTGAGTCACGAATATGATAATTGACAACTCCGCGATAAGTCCAAATGTGAAACAAAAATTGTGGATTTATTTTGTGAAAAAAAACAAGTAACTCTACAACTTAAAGTCGTGTAAAATAATGATGTGTAAAATAATGACGTGTGTATTTCAAATGTGTATACATATTCACAATCGAGACACGACTCAGTTCACAAACGAAATTATCTCTACGAACGGAACGAAGACACGACAAACGACGAAAAGAGGCACTAACCATCGAAATAAACGCCACTTGGGAGCGTTGGATGAGTTATAACTCTGTATATATAACGTTGCGTTTGCATACGGTCGGACTTGTTTCTCGGTTGGAGGAGGCACGACAAGAGGAAAGAGTGGCAACCGTGCGCGACGCGAGACCGTTACGGAGGATGTACTCGCTAAAATATTCGTGGACTAAGTTGCCGTGTTTATGGTAAACAACTATCCACCTACGCATCCACACGCTGCTGCAAAGAAGAGAGCGAAAAATGAGAAAGGAGTGAAAAACAGAAGCCACCCATATATCGCATCTTGACTTATTTTATCAGTTACGTATTTCAGTAGGTATCGTACAAAGAGCGAGAGCCGGAACGTCAACGGCAGAAGGAAGGTCGTGAACGAGGAACGAAAAGGAGACAGGACGGCGGGAAAGGAAGCAGAGAAGGTGGAATGGGGAATGTGAAGCGCGGGCGGAAGGTGGGTACGTGGGAGAGCGAGGCAAGACACTCTTCCCTCTGAAAGGTGGAAGGCATTTCAGCCCGAGAGCACGTTGGCTCAGCTGTGTTTTCTGTTCGGGGGTGGTTGCGGCGTAGCAGGCAAGGCTGGTGCGCGCCGAGGGGATGGGTCGAAAGGGGGGCACAGAGTGTGGGTGGTTAGTAGTAGCGTAGTCGGGAGAGAGAGTGGGTGGCGGATGGGGTGGTTGGGTTAGGTGGATAGCTGGCAGGCAGGCAGGCACGCAAGGGTACGTCGAGCTACTGCTACGGGGTGGCGGGTAGATGGGTAGCTAGAGAGCGAGTGGGCGAGGGAACGGTAAAAGGGGCAGAGGGAGAGAGGGTCGGGCGAGGGTGGCGGGTTGCTGGCTGCTTTGAACTAAGCCGGGCTGGAGGTGGAGTACACTCGGTGGTTGGCGAAGGGCAAAAGGGGACAGGAGAGGTTGGATGGTTGGTTGGCACGGGGGCAGAAGGGCGGCCGGAGGCAAGGGGACTGCAAGGGGAAAGGGTGAGTAGGGTGGTTGAACATCGGGGTCCGCTCGTGGTGTAGGACGGCAAAGGTAGGGTGGATATGGGGTGGTAGTCCTGGACACCGCAGCCAACCTAACTACAACGTGGCTACTATCCACTGTTCTAAATAATTCCGTGGTACGATTGCTGCGGGCTTCGGTTGCCTCCTGCCCGGTAAATCCGAGATCCGCATATCCGTGCTAGGGTTCGAGAAGAGAACGACGAAGGGTAGAATGATAAAAAAAAAAAAAAATCGCGAAGAAGGAAGAAAAATATAAAAATACGCGCGCGGCGAAACTCCGGCGACGAAACGGTTTTTAACTATTGGGATCTACAGAGTTCGCGCGGATTACTTGACGCGGCGGCGTAGCGCCACCTCGACGGCGTCAGGCGGGCGTAGGGAGTGTACTTTGCATCAGCAAGCGCGTGAGAAGAATGATGAGAGAGTTTATGCAAGGCTTAATCTTTTTAATGTCGAAACTTGCTGGGCTGTCGTTAGATGTCTTGAAATTATTAAAGCAATTCAACATCAGAACTTTTCTTTGATAATAAAACTTATTATGCATTAACAAAGATATCTGATTTTAAGAGTAGACTACACTTTTGAAATGTGCGTTTTTTATCGCTAGATATATATACATGTATATATATATATATATATATATATATATATATGCATTCATTACAAATCATTGTTTAATCATATTTGAACAAATAATAAATAAATAACAGATGTGCATTATGATTAATTTGTGTACTTTTTTACCATAATTCTTTTACAATTATCAAACTATCGATAAATCTGGATAATATATAAAAAAAATAGCAATAATATCTCTCTTTTTTAATTCATAAAATTTTGTATTAAAAATAATTTCTGTTATTGTCAGACGCAGTCGTCACTCGCAATCGTATTATGTTGATCGTCGAGAAATCATAATGGAAGTAATAGCAACACCAAGGCGTATACAAAATAAAGTCGACATGCTCGTCGCGAAAATCCTCGGAAAAACCTATTGACCTGCGACGCGCGCGCAAAGTCCTTTGAGTGCGGCGCGAAAGAAAAATCCGACCGGCGAGTCTATATATATGGTAGATGCGCGTGGTGTATCTCGGCGTAATAAACGAATCGTAGAGGACTATTATGCGCGTACACAAAGCCGCTATGGGTGCACTCGTATGTGCACAAAGAATAGAACAAACGATTTCGCCAACTTTACACGGCCGCACACGTACAACCGTTCTGTCATATATGTATATATATGTGTGTGTGTGTTTGTGCGCGGGCGTATGTATGTGTGTATGTTCCGAGTGCGAAGTTACTGCAGCAGCAAGGATGGCCGGGTAACGTATGTAACATTCGCAAGCGGAGTTCGCGCACGTGTGTACGTGTGTATGTGTGTCTCTTATTCCAACCACTACGAGGTATGTACGGCTGCAGACAGCCTCGGTCCAGAGGATATTTCGCAGAAGGGTCGTCGTTGGTCCAGGTCGAATCCTGAGGCTTGCTCGTTCTCTCAACCCTCCGGATCCCTCAGCGCCTTTTCCTCCCTCCCGTCTTTCCTCCCATCCCTTTCTCGGTTGGGGTCGAAGACGAAGGCTTCTCCTTTGCTCCACCTTCACAGAGAACGACCCTGCAACTCGAATGAGACCCTCCCTGTTCCCGTTTATCCTGGTTCCCGTCTCAGGCGAGAGGTAAGACCCTATTCCAAACGCGTACAAGGGGCGGCGAAGAAGCTCCGTTGCCCGGGAAGATCCCTCGAAATAAGATGTTCTTAATTCACCAGCAACGTTATTTAACGTGCAAGAAATTATGGTACGCGGTCAATCGAAATAATCGTCACGTATAATTTGACTTATTCATAGAATTGATATGTTTATATTGATTAAAAACATTTTCAACTAGATCGAATCAATATTAACTTCAAATACTTAAAAAGATCTAAAAATATAGTTATATAATATATTCGGTATTATTCTAAAATTATTTCTTACTGTACTATTTTTAGAAGAGACGTTGTGCATTTTTAGTATTTTACCATTTCGAGAATTCTATGATTCTACTCAACTAGTGCAGAAATAGATCGCCAAGCTGGCAATCAATACGACGTCAGCCGCGACGGCATTGAATGGACCAGGATACGCTAGGACGAAGGTAGAACGACGAAGTAGGGCGGGCTCCGGAAATTTAATGATATCCTCCCGAAAGGTTCGTAGCCATCGCTATCTTCGTAGTCCGGGTATCTTCCGCCAACAATTTCTTCTCGCAAAGCTCTCCCTCGCTTTTGCCGTCAGTTTCCACCGGAGGCGGAAAGTACCTATCTTCAAGTCTGCAAGTCCAAATACTCACTCACTAACCATCTTACGACGCCTACCAATCTTGCACGTTGCCGTGTCGACGTGTGTGTGTGTGCGCGCGCGCGTTCGTGTCGAGAGCTTCTACTTATATAATAGCGTATAGTCGCAGGTATACCTCCACTAACCTTCTATTAGGATCTCGTGCCTCCCAGCGCGTCTTTGTACAACAACGTGCTTTTACTTTTGTGGAAGGTGAAGCGCGCGCGACTCGCAGTTTTCTATGCAATGGGATATGTAATTCACAAATATCGCTTTCCATCACACTCGCTGCGAACGTTTCTCCCACTGGACGCGCAATAACTCCAAAAGGCAATAATTCAAAACTTCTTTTTTCGAGTGACAGAAAAAGCTCTTTTTCAGGGCTGTCAAGCTTCTCTGAAAAATCCAATTACTTTGCAACATTGCGTGTGTTGTAAACGCACCTTTAAGATATACGCGAATATATCAAGATATACTATATCGTACATATCTGGTTCGAAGTATGTTTATGATTTTTTTTTACAAAAATATCTAAACAAAATTAGGAGACTCATTGAGTGTTTTATTACAAGATGTAGTAATGATAACTTTCTTTACACACGTGTTTTCGAGATTACATTGTTCTTTGCATGCAAATTTGATTTTTCTGAAAGAAAAAAGATAATTCCTATATAAATCTACTGGATACACATACTTCTGTATATAACGAGTAGGTTGCAACGCTTGCCAACAAAACGCCTCGATGCTCCGCCCGGCTTTTTATTAATTTCTTCATTATTAAGTACTTGAAGGTGTACATCACGAAGGACCGTGTTATTATAACCACCCACGTATGGCGTGCGATATACACATTAGCCAACATACTCTTTCTCTCTCTTTCTCTCTCTCGTTTACAAAGGAACGTACGTTGGCGCACGTACACGGCTTCGCGTACACACGTGAAATATCTTCGCAGTGCCGCGCCGCTCTCGGCCGGATTAAAAAGGGCGCGCGCTTTGTCGCGTAAATTGGGTCATCGCAATTCAACTTTTCGATCTTAATCGAATTGTTGGTGCGAGCGAGAATGGACCCGCTGGGAGAGCTCGCAATAGCTAATACGCTCACGTATACGTGACACGAGAAATAAGATTATAATTAATATGTCGTGTATCTGTTGCATGCAAAATCGATATAACTAGTGTCCTTCTGCGAGCTCCAAGCTTGATGTAGTACTCGACTCGAGGATAACGAGAGAATAATTTTAAGACTTCTCTAAACACAAATAATATCTCCAAACACAATACAATGAATAAATTTGCAATCGAAGAATCGATTTGTGCGGTATTAAATGAAATAAAATATGACAGCATCGAGATCAATTTTTTCTCTTATTAGATTTTCAGTTAAACGACGTTACTTAAATATATCGAAAAGAACAAATTATACCGTAAATATACCGAAAAGAATAAAATATACTGTAAGAATAATCTGCTTACTCGAAACTGACACGTAGAGTTGTGTAACGCTTGGATAATGGAAGAGAACAGGCGCGAAGAGCGACTTTCGTGTCATCATCTCGTGTCGATCTTTCAACGGCGATGACACGTTGTTTTTCTTCGGGAGCAGAACCTTTAACACCACAATTTAACAACAACGGCCGCGAGCGATGCATATGCATTCAGCTTCCGCTCTGACCGTTGCATAAACCGGCAAAGTTCACGGGGTCGTCTCGTCCGCGGTAGCGGCAACGACAAAGCGAGCGGTCCGGAAAATATGAGCACCGCTGAGTTCGCCATGTTGGCTACCATGGCGTTGGTTGAGCTCGGGACGAAGCTGTTTCCGGTACTGGAGGGCACAGAGTCGGTATACCTATGTACTATACAGAGATCTATAGTATATATACTATATATACTATATATATATACTATATATAGTATATATACACGAGCAGGTACACACACACTATGACTTGGAGGCCTTCACCTCCCGTTCAACCCACCTCAAACATCCCCCTATTCACCCTTCATACCACTCCTGTGCTACGGGGGCTGTTAGAGGATTGCGCGGGTTGGAGAACTCGAAGAGAGATAGAGAGCGGGGATGAGGGAGCAGGAGAGAAAGAGAGAGGTAAAATGGCCGCTCCCTACCTGACGATGGTTCACGAACCTGCTGTCTCTGCCTCTCCTTTCCTCTCTCTTTCTCACTCCTTCGTTTACCCGCGAGTCAACTTCCGCTCGGATACCTTCAAGGACATCGGCTGGGGCGATGAGACCAGATAACCGGAGAGTGTGGTCGACAGCATCGAGAACTCGGTGCTACACTGCACAGTCGATACTCTGACAGCCGGGCCTTTAAGAATCCGAAACATCCGGCGAAAACTTTCCACCCAATGTGGACAGCGAAGTATTAACCTTTAGAAGGTTGAAAGACATTATATACTCTTTCCTAGACGGCGTTTTGCTGTAAAGATAGTAACCTAGAATGTCTTCTCTTGAAATAGAATCTTTCAAATTTGACAAAATTCTACTCAATATTAGAATTATGTTGTTTGTTGTGTATTTTTAAATTTGGATAAAGAATTTCGTTTGTTCCTATTCAATTTTTATTTTTAAAAATTTTTCTAATTACATCATGTTATTCATCCAATTAAAGGAATGTATTATTATGTGACAGTTATATATATATATATATAAATTCTCTTATATAATCTTATATTTAATTTACGACTAGAGTCAGATTAAACATCTGCATGTATGATATACTGCTAATTTCTATTATCTTGCATAAGAAAGATCGTTGAATTTTCAGTGACTGCGTCCTAAAAATATTCTTTTTAACTGGAATAAGTTTTTAATTTTCTTCATTTTTTCTCGCACCGCATGAGAGGAGGGTCAGTAACACGAAGAGATTCGAAATTGAAGTGGGGACAAGAAGGATCGGTGGGATCCAGGGAGTGTATATGTTTCGGTTCTCTAATTTCCATAAGGACCGATTGGTGCTATCTGATGAATGGCGACCGCGCGCCTCGTGGTAATTAGGTATTCGGCGGTATCGACAGAGATTCTATCGACGAGGAATTCTCTCTCTTTCTCTTTATCTCTTCTTTCTCTCTCACTCTCTCTCTCTTTCTCTCTTGATAGCGCTAAACAATTATGAATTCGGCACGAGAATGGGCGGTCTACTCGCCCTCGTCGTTTTCTCTCTCTTCATTCACCTCTCTCTTCTACGAGATACAGAGATGTTAAATAACCAATAATTGAGCGGCGCTCTTAAAATCTTCATTACATGCCGACGCTCTAATAAAATCGTCCACGCACTAATTTCCCGGCCCTCATCTCGATTTACCCCATTTTTGCTCAAGGGGTGTCTCCTTCTCTCCCTTCCTTTCTCTCTTCTTCACTATTTCTCACTTCCTTCTCCTTCTTTTCTCTCTCTCTCTCTCTCTCTCTCTCTC
>NW_018020589.1:1221376-1295510 GCF_002006095.1 Pseudomyrmex gracilis | reverse complement strand
CTCTCTCTCTCTCTCTCTCTCTCTCTCTCTCTCTCTCTCTTTCTCTCCAGTTACAGTAACGCTTTACAAGCGCGGCAGCCAGGCATACGGAAGAACAGGATGAAAAAGAGGGTTGGCAGGCTGAAGAGTGCCACGGGGCGGCATCGCTGAACGAGACAATCATGTTATCATATTATTTATCCACAGCATCGTGAGTTGATATACATGTTATCGCGTGATTTTTTTATGACAAAGACCGCGATTAAAGCGCCGACCATGCGGCTTACCGTCTGTTAACGCGCCGGTAAATAATTGCATCGCCGACCCTTCATTGATCCACGTAAATTGAAAGTAGCGCATTGTTATTTGTTTTTTTTTTTTTTTTCATTGATAGGAAACGAAAAAAATTCAATTGTTGATCTATTTTAAAAACTCTTACGCATTTGAGATTGGTTTTTAAATAAATATTAACAATAAATATATATTATAAAGTTTATCTTTCGTATTATTATTTTATAAATTTCTGTTTTAGTGAATACCAAGAAACGTGTCTCTTCAAACAAAAGAAATTTGAACAAATTTTGTGCCTAAAATGAGACGCATTCTCGTGGGGCAAGAGTATTGTTTTTGCAGGTTTTCTAAGATCTTTCACAGATTTTTTCCAGGCTGGCTTTTTTAGTGCCGGTAAGTGGACGCCGCCAAAGCTTCGTCATCGTTTCCGAGTCACGTGTGTGATCCGTGCGGATGCACCTTTCCTCCGGTTCGTATACTCGACTCGTTAGCCGAGCTACCTGCTAGTTAAATAATTAACATTTTGGTTAGAGTGTACTCCCTCTCCCTTTGTTCCTGTTTTCCCTCGTGCGAGAGAGAACCTTTCTGGTTCTCCCGCTCGCTCTAGCGCTCTCTCTCTCTCTCTCTCCCCCTTTCTTCTCTTCCTTGTCCTATCTCGTCGGTCTCACCAACGTGCCTCGTCTCTTTCTCCTTGTCGCTCTCGCAACCTTCCCCCGTCGCGTTTCTCGGCTGGCAGGCATACAGATACGCTAAGTTCGCCGATGTGCGGCCCCGTAATACGAGCCCCAGTTAGTCCACCACGCTGTCCACTGCACCTCGCTCTAAACCCACCATCCTTCCCCTTTGTTCATGTGACCATCTCCACCTCTCTCTCCCTTTCTCTATCTCTATCTTTTCCGCTCTCTGTGTGCGCGCCCTAGCACGTTGCACTCGGAGGCTTCGAGCGCTACAGTCCGCACCCTCCACGGCGTGCATATTGCACGGTGCACTGTAACTATGCCCGCAGTCCTGAAATATACAGCCCACTAGAAACGCGTACCGCATGCGTGTGCTGGTCGCGAACATGTGGGTGTATCTATCTGTGTGCGCACGTGGATACATGTATACGTGAAAGCGGCACACCACACGACAAAAGAGCGAGCGGGAAACCGAGGCAGGAGAGACAAAGACAGACACAAGAGAGAAAAGGAAACGCGAGGGGGTAGGACAGAGAATGAAAAGAGAAGGGGTTAGTTCCCCATAGCTATATACCCCTCTTTTGCTCGTCACCGCGTTGAAAGGTTGTACAGGAGACGCTCTCGTGCGTATGTGTGCGTGCTATTTCACGCGCGCGCAACACGCACGCGCGCACGGGACACACGTGTGCGATAGCGCGCGCGCGCGCACTCGTGGGCGCGCACGAGGATGTACTATCTAGGCGCACTGCACCGCCACGTATGGCCGCTGTATCGCGTTAATGTACGTAGTAATGCATTATTAAATAATGTCCGGCCGTATACGTACCGCTGCTGGCCGCGACGCATCGACGAGCGAAGAACATTCACCTCGCTCTCTCTCGCGCGAGTCTAGGCCGTGCGAACGAGCGAGCGAACGGGCCGAGCGATCGAACGGGCTTTCGATCTGCGTCTGTGCAACTGCTGGCCGAGTTCAGGGTTCGCGCCGCTCTACCGAAGAATGATCGATTTTTCCGTCTACCGCCTCTATTACCGCAACACCGTAACCGACTGCGAGATGCGGTCGTGAGGGATAGTTATTCATAGTAAACAATCACAATGTGTATATATAAACATAAAAACATTAGTTACTGCAACCGTTCGGAGCAATTTCGTTGCGATATTAAAGCTGAGCAAACTGTATTGAATATATTACCCATTTTTTATTTATCATTGAATGCTTTATTTTAGTTTGTGTTTTATATGTATATTTATAAGACTCTTTATAATAATAATATAAATTCAACTTATTTAATTATACATACGCGCGTATGTGTATTTATTTTATATATCTAAAAATATAATATTTTATATATTAAAAAATATGTACTTTCAGATATATAAGAGTGCACTGTGATCTATTTATTTTACAAGTAGCGTAACTTTTTAACATTGTAAATAATCATTGAAGAGAAAAACTATAATAATTTTCAGACTGAATCTAAATCGCTTGTAAAAATATCGTATTTTAAAACAACATTCTTCTATTTTAGTAGCAATACAGATGTTATAAAGTTTGATGATTATTACACGTAAAAGTCGTATGACGAGATGTGACGTATTGCGATTTATCGACGCGCCGATTAGTCGTTTCTACGATGCCGTGCACTCTGTTCTACTGGTACTACCATTTATCAAGTCGCTCATCCCGATTCCGTTGGGTCGCACCAGCATGCATTAGGAGCGATTGGCAGTTTACGTTAACGGATTTCAGGGAAATCTCCATCGGTTGGAAACCTTTCCGGCGAGACCTTCCCGCACATTATCGTTCGGAGCGGTGTCTATCGCGGCTCGAGTAGGCGAACTCGGTCGTAGGTAGGTTCGTGGCTGATTTAATCTTCAAACAATCCGAATCACGACGAGGTTTCGGGTCCATCGGTTTGTTTGTCCAGCCACGGTTGTTTGCACCCTTCGCTACCTCTTCGTCCGTCCGTTCCTTCTTTGCCACGATAGCTCCACTCCCACGTTGTTCTCCTCGGCTGCTCTTACCCCTCGCCCCGACGCTCCGCTTCCGCCTCACGAAGCACATGCCTACAGCAACTTAGGAGTCGCCAGTGAGTCTGGACCCTAACAAGAAACTTACCCTTCCGCCCAAGCGTCCCTCCGCGCGCGGCGCCTCGACGTTGCTCCACCGTTCCTGCTGGGAGAAGGAGGTTGATAGTAACAGGGTATGGAGAATGCGGGAAGAGAGCGGGTGCGCGGGAGAGAGCGAGCGGGGGGATACACGTTGGTTGGATGGAAGCCGGGATACGAGTTTCGGTCTACGAAGGGTGGAGATCGGAATTGTGGGGGACTTGGTGGTGTCCAGGGTGGCAGCCACGATGGCATTACCTAAGGGTCTGCTGCCGGGAAGGAAAGCGGAGGAAAATAGAAGAGAGAGAGAGAGAGAGAGAGAGGTAGAGAAAGAGAGAAAGAGAGACACACACACACAAAGATGAGTCGAGAGAAAGAGCGGCTGACAAAAAGAGACGCCGGCAGAAAGAGAGACGCAGGCGAGGGAGAAAGACGAGCGGATCGGAAGGAGAGGATCTTTGCAAAAAGACATTGGAGGACAAAAGGGTATAAGACCGACCGGACGGTCGACTCGGGTTCGAACAAACGAACAAAGGAAACGTTTAATCCCAACGTGTTACTAAGAGAAACCTCCGCTCGGTCATCTAGCATTGTAGTTGGTTGATCCTATTGTCCTTGTTTCTTACATCCTGGAAATTAGTCATATAGTGCGAGGCGCCAACAGTGGAATTTAGTACCGGCGCTGGATTAAAAGCTGTGTTTACAAAAATTCATCGAAATAAAATCGCACAATTCTACGTATGGCGCGCAACTACGCGAGCGATCAATCATTCCATTTTGCACATTTATGAAATTAATCATAAGGACAAATCGTCAATGGGCGATCACGTGTCGCGCAGGTTGAATAATTTCCACGTCAGGGATAATCGTCTGGAATGTGCGTAACGCTTGGATGAACAATCTGTCCAAATAAAATTCGAGATAAACTATGGCGGAAGCGAATTGAGCAAAAAGTTTGGTTTTTTATAATTATATTAACAAAAAATTTCTCAATATGTATATGACAACTCCTAATATTGAATTTTAAAGGAGTATTTTTTGTTAGTTAGCGAAAAGAAGAGCGAAAAGTATACATTGTTTATAATACAAGATAATATATGAGATAAAAAGAGAATTTTTCTCGATTATCAAAATACATATTTTTTACGTTTAACGAATTGCAGATAAAAAAAATCAATTTTTGCTTCATCACTTTTTGCTTTTTTTCAATCACTCAAGTCCGTTTCTATGCTGAAATACTGACCTTATATTAGCATACTGACAATAGATATTCTCGACAACGAATCAGTACTTGCCAATGTTACCTTCTTTGGGTCAGAATAATATATATTCGGTTTCTTTGAAATATTTTTCTTTTCTAAAAATCTTTATATGTGTCAATTTTATATATAAAAAAACCAAATCTCGTAAATCTTTCTTCTACACAGACTAATTGAGATTTAATGAAATATGAACATCTATGTTAATGGATTATTTGTGCTAGAGAGTTAAATATAAAAATGTATTTATTCTCTAATTTGTTACACAATAATTTCTGCAAAACATTTTTAGCAGAAAAATATACCAAAAAATATACTGAATGATAGTTTTTTATATAAATATTAATTCCGACGTGTGTCGCTTTATTTTCGGTTAATCTGGCGGCTCCATAAAGCGGCGTCATAAAATTTTATTGATTCTCAGAGTGGCGACAAAAATCATGGCCAAACTCTCTCTCTGAAAGATAACTGTCTACCTTCATCCGACGACGGTGTGACACTCCCCTTCGTCGTCGCTCTCCTACCCCTTCGTGGAAGGTTTTTTGCTTCGGGCGATTCGAAGAGATGGTCAGGGGTAGAAGAGAACGGAGACGAGAAAAGAAAAAGAGAGAGAGAGAGAGAGAGTAAAACTGAAAGAGGACAGAACAGGAACCCAACCTAAGAGACTCGATCCGAGGAGAGAGCGCTGCAAAGCTAGTGGAGAGAATAAGGGCGGCCTGGGGAGTCGACGGGGTGGCAGGAGATGAAATGGGAGTAAAGATACGAAAGGAGGACTCAGCTAGGATCCACGGGGACCACCTAAGGTATAAAGGACGACGCGGGCGCGAGGGAGCGCGTTCGGTCTTTCCACCCCTATATTTGTCCCCCTCTGAGCGTCTCCCCCGCTGTCCTATATATATATAGATAGTAGGTATATGTATATATATATATATATATGTCACACTGTGGAGGTTCAATGTACGTGTGTATAGACGTGTGTGCGTGTGTGTACACATGTACCTTGCCATAGGGTCTATATAAGCTCGTCGCACTATATAGAGATAAATGTATATATACAGGTGCACAAACCCGCGTGTGTGTGTGTATCGCAAACACGTATATTGCATTGTATTAAATCCGTTAACGTACAGCGGCTTATCTCTCTACGGGAGATAGAAAATTTTCCGCGAAGAGCTCTCGTAAAATTTTCCATTTCGCTCACGTGTAACGCAAAGTCCGCACTGCGAAATTTACACCTTGACTGTAATCTCCGTTTCCTCCAGTCCCGTTAGCTCCTAAATCGCTTCTAGATCGTAATTATAATCGTTTCTTTCCCCTTCGCGCAATCGTGCCAAGATCGCTGTTTCGATGCTCGTCTGTGTGTGATTCTACGCGACGCACGGTATAAAACGCCATGATAAATCAAGTGACAGTTCCAGCTCGATGTCACTGTTTCTCTAGAACTTGGCGAGAGAGTCGTACAGGTCGTGTAAAAAGGATGCCTAGCTTGGGACGGAAAAGGCACGGGCGGCGGGAAGAAAGACGGGAGCGAGGAGGAAGGAGAAGGAAGAAGAAGAAGAAAACTGAAGAAACGGCTGGGGGCACTGGCAAGGACTAAGGAACGCTAGTGTTAGCTAAGGCGACATCGGCTGCTACGAAGCGAAATGGGAGAGAAGAACTAGACCCGAGAACATATCCCTGCTTGAGAAGTTCTTCACGCCACTTTCCGCCTCTATTGTGATTTATGCGCGCGATGAGGATGGCTATACCACGGATTTTAGACTCCGACGATCCTCTGCGAACTCGACGGGGGATGGTTACGCGATTGTCCTTAACGAGATCACAAAAGGATTTATAGGCGGTTCATACTGAGCGGGACCTAGTGCAAAGGACGTTGCGAAAAGATTCTGAGATTTGCGCGACAAGACGCTTTATCTGCTCCATCATTAATCTTTTTTGTTTTTCATCTGTCAACTATTCAATTTGACAAATAGTTTGTCTTCTTGTCGTTTCGGGCGACAACTATGAAGATTCAGGATTTTTTTTTTTTTTTTTTTTTTTTTTTTTAATCTTTGCGTCTTTTCTCTACCTTTTGGCGAAAATCGTTATTCGTGCCGGAGCGACAAATGCACCGTTCGGGCATATATTAAATAGGAGAATAATTTAATTTCCTCCGTTACCGCGGATTTCGCGCGCTAGATTGACGGCGGATTGATTTACGTTAAGTGCAGCGTGCAACTTTAAAGCGCGCTCCGATTTGCCCCCGCCGCCGGCAGTCGAGGTATATAAAAGGGTCTAAATCTGGTCGATCTGTTTTCGGTGATATTTTTCACGTCGCCGCGATTCGCCGCCGGACGCACGCGATGAATATATCACTTAAGTGGAGGGCGAAACAAATATCCGGTCCCGTATCAAGAGTTATATTTACTGGAACACGACGAGCGGCGAAACGATCAAAGTAATAGATACGCGGAAACGCGTTACAGATTTTCACTGACGCCTCAGACAATTGAATATCATTTGATACAGATATTCTTTTCTAAATTTATTACGTCTCCCAAACTAAACCGAAATTATTATTTCGGCGATCCACGTTCTCAATGCATATTCGCATCTCATTGACCCACAGATACGATATCGACATATAATTTAGATGTTCACACACATTTGCAATTTTATAATTATCGCATCCCAAAATTATACATTTCTGTTCGTGTCTTAAATTAGAAAATTATTCATATAACAATAAAAAAAAAAAAAAAATCGATCAAAAAACGTAAAAACATCATGTTTGGTCACCGCCGTTGGCAGATTCCAATCCATTAATCACATGCATAGCGTTAATATTCCATTTTCATGGCAATCGGCGTTAACACAGTTCGCATTCAAATCCGTTTCAATCGATCTGGTTCTATTTCGGGGCCGCATCGCAAGATTGACCTCATCCTATAGTTAGCCTACGGTTACCGAGGTGAGGGTACAGTTCTCAGAGGTTTCCATTTGTAAAATGTAGTCGCGAAAGAGTGCGCAAACTTCATTTATTTAATTAAATTTTTCAGACAACAATGTTGCTAGCCGAACTATCGATCTAAGCATCAATGAAGTAAGTAGCACACAGTCGTTGCTCAGCGCGACACGGTCACAAAAAAAGTCAGATTCATCTCGTGCGAAATTAAACAAAATTCTGCGGGTCGTACTCTCGACTTATTAAAGTTTACAAAAAATAACTAGAGCTAAAAGTTTTCCTCTTTTTACACTATTATTTACGGATCTTAGAATACGTTTTATTTAAACGTAAGATATAACGCAAAGAATGCAAGGTGTGTTCACAGCGAACGAAAACTCAGACAGATGTGAAAGGAACTGTGGACGAGTAGAGATAGGGAGGAAACGGGGGAAAATCGGAATGACCGCCGAAAGTCACAACTCGGAGCCGTTCTCTCGCGGGGGTCGCGTAGGCGGTGGGTGGTCAGTGGTCGCGGGCGACGTTCCATACAGTCGCGAGCGGGAAGGTAGAGATGGACGAAAGCCCTCGCAGAGAAATTAATATCGCCCAGCGGCGGCGCTCACCTCTCCAGACACACACACACATATAGATGCACGTATACACGTGCGCATAAGCGCATAGCGCACGACACACGTGCACATGTACGTATATAGCAACGCGATACATACAGCGCTTCGCGGATACGTTCCTCTCTCGGCCGTGTCCTTCTATCTCCTCCGCACCGAAGCCCCCTCACTGCTCTCTCGATTCAACCCCAAAGGACTCCCTTACTCTCCGACATAGGGTATGGCGAAGAGAGGCAAGCGGGAAGAGCGGAAGGGCACAGTGCGGCGAGCGGGAGCGGTGGAAGCAAGGGGGAAGAGGCTGAAGGGTGGCATGGAGTGTGAGTCGAGGTAGCAGAGAGAAGTTGGGTTTCATCTCGAGGGCTCGGGGAACGGAGGAAGCGAGGGAGAGTGCGGCAGGATAGAGGGTGAGACTTCGTAATATAGGATGGCTTGTGCGCGCTGGAACGGGTCTCACAGCGCGCTTGCCGTCTCCCTCCGATTTTCCTCTGTTGCCTCTCCCCCGCCTCCCTCTCCCCTTTCTCCCGAGTCTGCTTTTCCTCACGCTCTCTCATCCTCTCGGTTCTCTACGAGTCTCTCTTCCACTCCGAGTCTCTTCTTTCTTCTCTCTCATCTACGGTTCCACCTTTCTCCTGCTTTCTCTCCTCTCACGGCCCTCAACCCTCTTTCTCGTTCTCCCCGACACGTACACGTAGATACGGAGAGCCGTGAGATATATACACGTGCACACGTGCTCACGTACATACGGCTCCAAGGTTTTTGCTCGTGGCGGCCAATACTCTCCGACAACGAGAACGACCCCTTCTCGTGCGAGATGGAAGGGGGAGGGGTGCGGACGGCGGAGGAGATACGATTTTACCCAGCTGCCATGGCCGAGACATTTTTTCCCTATCTAGGGATAACCTCGAAACTGGAGTAGCCCTGCCTGGTCGTGAGAGCTCCGAAGGAAAGAGAGACCCGGCCTCGGATAGAACGAGAGTTCCCTCCTTCTCTCCCTCGCATCCCCGCACCCGTCCATCCTCTACCCTTTTTTGCTGAAAGTCGAAGGATCCTCCCGGCTCTTACGTGACTTATTCCCGTAGAAAATAACGTGGTGCCGGTTTCTTTCCTCGTTGCTCTCTGCACCGCAGGTAAAATATAACCGGTTGGCAAAACTCCCACCCGAACATAACGAATTTCAACAAACATCGCGAATAAAAAATAATTTTTATGTCGCTGATCGAAATATTGTCGACAAAGGCTGCTATTGAAAATGTCGAAAAATTAAATTTTTCAAGTATGAAAACTTGTTTCCCGATTCAAATCTTTTGATGCAAACTGCGATTCATTTCGAAACAATTTTGCAAAAATGATTTAGTCAGTCTCTACTTTTGTCAATATTGTATCCTACAGTTTCGAATAAAGATATTATCAGAAAGAGGAATGTAAATATAGAAGATTTTCGGCTTAAAATAACAATGGAAAGTAACATACGCCGAGTTCTTTGTTAGGTACTAATCACGTTGTCTTATTTATTCTAGGAAACTTTTTAGAAAGAGAAAACTTTTGTGATTAGTTTATCTATACATGTTAGAAACAACACATGTTAGACATGTGTAAGAGACGTTCCTTCTCTTGTAACATTGTACATTCTTCTAAGCAACACTTTAGAGTTCAGAAAATAATCAAATAATAATTATATTGAACAATTTTCAATATAAAAAATGTTTGTAAACTTTATATAATTCTCTCTTAAATTCTCAATATAACCTAAATATTAAATGCAACATTACTTTCTAACACAATTAAGTAATTTTTTTAATTATTTTAAATATGATTTGTGTGTGCATATAATTGTTTTTCTTTAATTAGTTTTGTTTTCTGCATTAACATATCCACTTATAAAAACACACAATAATGAAATTTTCGCTGCTAGCCGTGAATATCGTCTTACCTGCGCGAGCTATAACTGTCTTTCGCTCCTCCTTTACGCACCTTGTTCCATCTGCATGCGAAGAAGCAACGGCGGGAGAGAGCGTGGTACGTTAACGGACGCGGTAATGCATTATGCTACATTCGTATAATAAGGTATGATAACGTAACTTACATTACCGGACGTCGCTCGCGCTAACGATAATTGAAGCGTCGAGAAACGCGGGAGGCGAGATTTTTCTCTTAACCCGGCCTAGCACACATACTAGCACGTATAAAATTAAATCTGATAGTGATGTACGTTGCAAAAGAGAGAGAGATATATATATATGTATAATATGGTCCCTCTAAGAGAAATCCCGATTTAATTTTTATACTCCGGCGCGAAAACTTATCCGTCTTTGAGATGGTCGCAGACGTAAACAACGATCTATCAATTTTTAACATCGTACGCATTCTGTCACCTTCTCCGGATTTAATAACGTTAACTAAGAAGCACAAAAATATTTTTCCTCGCTACGCCGTCTAAATATATGTAATAATAGATGTATTTCTCTGTGTGCGTGAGAGATATTAATCATTTCATATAACTTTAGATATTTTATTACAATATCACAAGAAGAACACACGTGTTTGTGTTTTTAACATCTTTAACATTTGTGTATATACTTATATATCTTTACATTTATATGTTTCTCTTTTTATGTCTACTTAATGTTATTTATCAATTCATTAACACTAGAGAGAATTATCCGATAGAATTATCGAAAATTTTCTTTTTAGAATCTTCTTATCGCGTCGCTATTTCTGTTTTTTCGCGGTGTTTAGAGGACATCAATTTTTCGTGACTCTTCACAACTGTTTTTATTTTTTTCTAAACCGTAGAAAACAAAAATAACAACAAGCAAAACGCCCTTACAAAGTCGAAATGACTCTATCGGACATTATAGTATAAGAAAGTGACTCTGAAAACTGATAAGACAACTCTTAGATTTTATTTTATCTGTTTTATAAAGACATACTTTTTCGGTTCTGTTATTTTATCCCGTTTTAAGAAGATATATAAGAAGATACTACTAGTAGTTTGTTTTGAAGAAAAGGAACTACTCGTCAAAGATAGCTGTTCCGCTATCTTAGCTCTTTTCAAAGTAGATGCTCGGTAATGTAGCGCGAAGTATCGGATACTTTTCATGGAAGTAAAGTGCGCTTACCTGAGACGCAACAACAAGCTAGTCATTTAGAAAAAAATATTATTATTATCTGGAATCTCTGTAATATTTATAATATATTGCGTATGCGTTAAACGTGGAAATCCGAGCGTATGTACAATAAATCAATAAACATAATAATATGTTATATCGACTTTGTTTACATAAAAATATGTTTTTGAATATAAATAATTACTGGGTTATATTATCTGATAACTAATTTTTGGACCTAACGAAATACATACACAAGCGAAAATTGTGCGAAAAGAAATAATATTTTGCGAGTATCTCTTAGGATCGGGAGTCCAAAAGCACCGTCGGGATGAAGATAATTAACAATTAGCGCGGCAGCGGAAATATCAGTGCCGTGAAAATTTCCGTGAGTCTCTCTATCGCGACGCGGTATTTCGCCGGGCGGCGAAACTTCCGCCTCTCCATTTTCGCCACCGAACGTACAATTACGAGAAACCGCGCGCGTTTGAGCAACATCGTAACGAGACCCGGCATAAATTCTACTACACGGACGGGGCGTTTTCGCAAAGTTGCGCCGCGACGCTCGTTCCGCGCTGCGGCGGTGGCTTTCCAGCGGAAACTTTTCGCCGCGGAAACGCGATGCATTATAAAACAGCGCCAGCGAGAACCCTTTGCTTTCGCGGCGAGATCCCACGGTAAATGGCACTGCGCTACCGTTCGCAGCAAACGCGTGATAATCGTGCAACCAGTGAAATGTTTCCGTGCAAATATCGTGGTTGTTTTAGTTTCGTTGACGTATTCGTCGACCGTAAGTGCAACGTCAATGTGTGGCCATATCAAAAGTTTTTATAAACATTCGGGATATATCCGGCGATTACAGTACAAAATTTTATCAAACTAAAATAAATCTCCGTCTAACAGATTTACATTTATAAAAACAGCGAGAATTGCGCGCAAATAATTATTATTATTAATTAAAACATACAAATTGTTGTAGGTAAAACAATACATTCAATGAAAATTGTTTTATCGACTCTGATGAAACTTCGTAGTATTACTTTCATCAAACGTAGGATTGAAGAAAACTTGCCATGGTTAAAGGTGCAACAGCACAGGACGCATAAATTTTTGCAACTATTTTAAGATTTCAGGGCGAGTTTATACGGCAGTTAGAGCGTCGCGCGAAACGCGTCCGACGGTCATTCCCTTTATTTCTCGTTGTCGTTTCTCTCTCTTTATCTCGTTTTTCTTCTCTCTTTTTATTTCATTCCGCCCCCACCGTTCTCTGTACACGTATAAACCCAAGCGGGCGCATAAATTGTCGCTGTTACGCGCGCCACGCTCTCTTAAACACCGGTTTACCAACGGATGCATGAGAAAAAATGTCGGTCAATGAGAGCAGTGAGATTAATAGTGTTTGTGGTCAGAAAAAAAACCTCTTGCACCAATTCACTTTGACGAAAAGTTTGCAAAGCCGATTGATTCTGCACTCTTTCAGAATTTATTTAATTCTATAATATGAAAGAGAGAGAGAGAAATTTGTATGTATATTATGTATATATTTGATCATTTAATATGTTCTTATCAGTATTGTTTTCCTGTCAAAGTAGAAAAAGCTCGATACATATGATTGACTTACAGAGACAATATGTTCCGCAATTATCACGTAATTTCAGACGAGTGATTGCAATTGCACAACGTGACATACCATAACATCTACTTACACCATGAGGCAATATTCGCGCGAGTACCGTGCGATTAATCGATATACGACCAAATTTTCCGTAGTTATCATCATGGTCACTTTTCTCGCACGCAAGTAAAAATGAGTTACGATTCTACTCGCGCGATAGGAGAGGGCTGTTTTTCCTAGTGGTCGGTTCCTCGCGCGCCACAGATTTCACACTAATAGTCACGTATCCGATTAACCGATTCGCTAATTAAACCTTTAGTGGTACTGTCGGCCAGCCGCAGCGCTCGAAGGTACGTACGCGCCTCCAGCTCCCATATATGGTATACGCACGGTATGTGCGGGGAGAGGACGAAACGGAGGATCAACGTACATCCAGGCTAAGAGAGGAACGGGACAACGAAGAGAGGCAGCGACGCGTCAACAATCCTGGAACATAAAATTAATGATACGAATTATTTATTCTTGTGTGTGTAGTATTTCTCAATGCTACAAAAATAAATATTTAGAAAGAAATAACGTTTTTTCTAGCATTTTATTGTAGCACATACGTCTTTCTTTTAAACTTCACATCATTTCTTTACGGATTCTAATTTTCTAAATTTACATTTCGAAAGAAAACATTTTGACGCTTTTGCGCAAACTAGAAATCGTTTAAGTTGTCAGATTATGTGAATTTTGACTTAATTATATATATATATATATATACATATATATATTACAAATTTAATATTTTTATATAGTTTTAATATATATATATACATATATATGTACACATGCGGTTCTCTGTAGATCTGTAATCGATAACAGAAAGCCTGTAACGCGAGACGAGAGGGGATCGAGATGGATTTACGAATATAGATATTGGGCCTGTGGTCGTCGTATTGGCGCGGATCGTCATGTCACGCGCGCTCGCGTATGTGTGTTGCGAGGCCACGTGTCTGTGACGGGAAGCTGGCTGAGATGGTCTGCGGTTATTTCGGTGATTGGTTTTATCGCGTTGGCAACGAGGGTGCGCGAACTGCTTCTGCACGCGCGCAACTCTTCTCCACCTCCATCCTTTCTCTCTGTCCTCTTCGGTATCCGATTGTACGCGTGCATGAACGCGCATACGAATTTGCCAGATATTAGCCCGACAGGTTGTTCTTCCGAAAACGGAATTGAAACGTTACCCTTCCGCGGATGTCGATGGCTCTTTCTCGTGTACATCCCGCGGAGTAAGAATTCGAGAGAAACGTAAAAGATTAAATGTAACAACTCAATTTATTTTTCTACAAGAACTTTTGAGCGAATTGGCTTCACATAGTTGACAAAATGTAATTTTCTCTCATCGTCTCGAGATTCATTTTCCGAAAGTTCTCAAAAAGTGGGTTAGACCCCTCTCGAAACCTTCAATCGGCACCGCTCTTGCTTTAGAAAGTCCCGCTATATCTTACAGCTGTTATCCTAGATACATTCTTAGTTAACGAGGACGCGTCATGTTGCGGACAAACATTTGCATCGACGAGAAGAATCATATGTTTCGCGATATATCTACGATTGGTATCGCAATCGAAAGAACAAGAAGAGAATACTGTCGATGTACTGCTAAATGCTATTAATCCGTGTACATTGGTGACACAAATGCTCAGTCTCACGTATATTTTTGTTCATGATCTTGGAAAATAATCCTACTGTGCGAGAGAGAATAAATTGTTAAATTTTTGCGGTATCGAAGCGCAAACGGTGGATTATAGTATGCAATGCATCTCGGACTTCATGATGAACGTTGTTGTATCTTCGCGTCCTTAATCGAAGGATGACCTATTACAGGTGTTATGCCTTCGAAGGATTAATGGACGGCGCCACTAAAGGGATTTCGCGAGCGTTCACACTATGAAACACCCTGTATACGTGCGCGCTTATACGACGGTCCGGGGGAATGCGTTCCCCGGTAAACCCGGGGAACCGTGCTGCGCGTATACGGGTTCCATAGGATCGTATCTAGTCGCGCGCGCGCGCGCGTGCACGTATAGAGGAGGGTCATACGTGAATGCACGGTCGTGATCGTGCGGCCGGTGCATTCGCCTTCTAACCCCTCCCTCTCTCCTTTAACGTAAAGAGCGACCGGACCTCGGCTAGGTAGAGATCCTGTGGGTGGATCTTGCCGCTGCGGTAATACTAAAATATATATACGTACATGTAACACGTATGTGCATATTGAGTTGCGTACGTACACGTTATACATAATGTCGAGAAAGAACACTCGATCAATTAAGAGAGTTAGAACGGAAACAAAATAATTTTCTGTAAGAGAGAGAAGGAGAAGAGAAGAGAAAGAGAGAAAGAGAGAGAGAGATTAAGTGAGTGAGCGGCTGTAATTCTGTGTTCAAAATTCTCATCTCCGCAAACATTGAATATAACATTTTCGAACTAAGAAATTGGACCGAAATTTTCACTGTAGAATTAGTATTTCGCGTCTACGACGATTTCGAAAAGCTGGCATTAGCGTTTCCTTCTCGGCTCGGTCGGGAGAAGCATCGTAAGCGACGTGAATTATAGAAGAGTCCTATGGATTTTCTAGGGGGACGGCCGCGAGTGACGCAAGTTCGATGTCCTGGGTTAGTCCGCTTGCGAAAAGGGTCGATCTATTCGCGCACTACCCGCCTCTCGGCTATTTCAATATTGCCTCGCGGGTTATGAGCCCGTGGAAAAGCGCGCGGTGGATAATTTCAGCCGTTAACTACACGCTTTTAGAGAGAATCCTTAATTATTTTGTGAAAACCGCACAACAGTCATTTATAGATGTTATTTTTTGCAATGTTCCCGAGTATCGGAGTTGTTACACAAATATCAATAGCCCAAAAGAAATCGCAAAAATTAAAAAATGATATTTTTCTGATGTGAAATTAAAAAAAAAAAAAAAAAAAAAAAACGATCATATACGATTGCACGTTACTATATATTAAGCATTAATGAGTCAGCATGATCGCGCTTTTAGCGATATACAGCATGCAACGAGCTCGATGAACGTGTAACACATTCTACCATCGTGCTTTGACTATCCAAATTACGAGATATTAATTATAGAGCTAACGCGACGGACAACACCGGCGTCACGCAGCGCGGGAGCGCGAGTGCGATATCGCAAAACCCGCGTAAATAATTCATGTCGGCGCACGATCGAACCGAACGCGAAACCGATCACCCGTGGACCTCTCCCAGTCATTGGTCTCGCAGCGTAATACAAACAGGCGTTGCGATGATCGCAGGCTTCTACCCCGCGGAATCACCGGATCCAGATCTATCCGGCTCTCATGAATAGCAGGCGCGCGCTGATTCGCCCGCCGCCTAATTGGGAACAACGGGAACAACAAGCGTGTTGCCATTTATACGCGGCGTCATCGATGCGCGAAACTATCGTTGTGTGCACGTAGCACTCTCTCCCTTCGAACCGGAAAAAGAAGAGCTTTAGTTTCCCGATCTTCATTGGATCGAAACTTGAACTTACAGTAGCGTAGATATTGCAAAAATAATTGAAAATACAGACTAATAATTTTTATTTCCCACAACACGCGTCTAATAAAACTGTCTAGGTAATAACAATAACAGCTTTATTGAGAACACATCTACATCAAAGTTAAGTAAAAATAATATCTTTAAGTATAGAACTAAAAAAACTTAACGGGATAATTCAAAAGACGAGGCAACAGCGTCATCTGCTGATTTGAAATCCTACCAACTTGTAACTAATAATCGCAATTACATTGAAAAGAACATAACAACAACAAGAATGATAAAAGTGTAACGTAAAATTATTATCTCTTGTATTTACATACATATAATGCAATAACTTGCGCGTTTGCGCAAGAGTTTACGGTGTCTTGCACAGTAAAAACCTTTAAACTTCCAGGGCACGTTCGAGGTAAGCGGAGAAACGGATAAGATGGTCACGATAGGGTACCGTCACACAACGCGACAAAACCGCATCTCTCCGGACGAGTAATGAATCCGACGATGCATCAAATTGCCCCTTACGTCAAATCCCCCGTTAGATCGGATACTCGCTCACGAACTCCGGCGAAAGTTCGCACCTCCTCGGGGATGCTTTCGCGAGGAGAGTTTCGCCGTTTACGGAAGGACTTTGCGACATGCGCGGCTCATCCACTCGTTAGATACCAACACGTATATATCTCGGCCAATCGTACACCGACTATTAATTAGGCGAGAGCCCTTTACACTCGTAACCCGACCGGTCTCCGGCTCCTCCGACGTTTATGGCGCGAAATTTCGGAAAATGGCACGTCTCGAAACTGTGCACACGTGCAATGTTCAAGAAATAGTACACGTCGCTTCGAATCCTAGACTAAATATGATCTTTCGAAATTAACGTCAGGAGAGCGAGACAAAATATTTGCTTGCAAAATTTGTAAAACAGAACTCGTAACGAACGCTTATACAACTTTCGCAAACAAATTGTTTCCAGTATATATTAATGTAATAAGCCAGCTAAAAATTAAGTCCCAGGAAAAACGAGAGAAAACGCAGCCAGGTATTTATCTTTTGTGCTTGCGAATCTTTTGTATTTGCGACAGTCATTAATTAACTCTCCGTGTAACCATGCCGTGCATTATTAGCCGTCATTTTGCGCTGCAATACGCTTTCGCATATTAATGCGCGCGGTACAACGATCGTTTCGCGAACGCGCTATTGAACGGTGTTTTCGAAATCATTCTTGTTCCTCCCCCTCTCGTTCCTCCTTGCCTCATACATATTTGAATACGAACGAAAGGGGTTTTACCAAATGCACTCGATACATGTTCCGCTCGTCCGAATTTATGAACCAAAATTTACTCACAAAAAATTGAAACTATATATATATATATATATTGTATATACCCGCCGTTTCTTTGAATATCTAACATTTCGTAGCTTCGAACGTATTGCTCTCAAAACAACTGTATTATATATTATTTATACAACTTCCCAATGTGTCTTCAATTTGAAAAAAAAAAAAACGTTCTTTCGACCAAGATTATACAAGATCGCTAATTGTGAAGTGTAAATATTTTTATCGCAGTTATCAGAAATATCACATAATACGTGATTATTCTTAAATGATACTATTAAAAGAAACCTATTATTCGGTGACATGAAGATGACTACGACTGTACGACGACAAAGACGACGACGAAGAAGAAGAAGAAGAAGAAGAAGAAGGCGAAGCGCGGGCCAACTTTACGTCCTTACACGCGCGCGACGGCAACAGAGTGACGGCGATGTGAGGCCACCTCGTGTGTATTAGCGCTAGGGAATGCATTAGAGGTGAAGAGGCGAGAGAGCATCGCATCTCTCGCGCGGTGCACCGAGTAGGCGGCAACGTGGCCACCATGTGTGATGGCAGGAGGAGAGAGTTGAAGTTTCTTTCTCGGTTCTTTGCGCCGGTATACACGTAGGTATACCATATACTCCGCGCCTCGCGGTCGATGTACATCGCGATACATAAGGGCCCGGGGAATGCCGTGTCGAGACGAGGCACTCTTCCCTCGCTCTCTCTCTCTTTCCTCTGGAAACCTCGCACCTGGAAAACTTCGCCGCGACGATGGTTCTCCTCCGGTCTTCTCACACTACGAGCGCATATATGCACGATTATGAATTTTCGCGTTCCACGAGGGTGTCACGATGACGAAAACAACGGTGTTTTCTTCTTCCGCAATTAAGCGAAACACTAATAAAAGCAATGAATCCTGATTGCGCACAGCACACGATCTTTCTTTACGTACACATCTCTCTCGTAAACTTAACTTCATTTAAGTGCGTGTTTTATAACACAAGGTTCTCGATTGCACTTTATTACAGTCGTATTAGCGGATTGTATTACTTGTAAACGTATATATTCACGAATGACGCACATATGGCTGAGAATGAGACCATATGGAATTTCCGATGATCCGCTTTTTAGTTCAGTGGACGACGGGTCCACAGGAAACTTCAATCGCACGTGTATGGTTATTCCATGTCGCAAGTTAAGGATAATTGATAGGGATTTGTGAAGTTTGTGTCTTACGACTCCATAAGATACTTCACGAACATCGAGAAAGGTCTTATTTTATCGATTAATCGCCACGTGGATACGTGGAGCTTGTCGCGGGAATGAGCAGCGCGATCGGGAAAAAAAAAAACATTCTTCTACAAAGAAACACCATTAAAAGCGATCGGGCGTGCGTAAGACGAAATATGAACGCGTCTGCGAAAATACTTGATAACGCTGGAACAGCGATTCTTCATTCTCCCCTATCACGAGCGCCGGTCGAGCAAGAGGAATATCTTGTTGCCGATATTTTCTCGTCGTGCGTAACTCGAGCAGCTTGATCTCACCGTGCGTAATCTGCAGATTACGCACCTTCTTCAGGGCGGGCAAGCCTCAACCGGTTATTCAGCGAGTTTCGTTTTCGAAGTAAAAAAAGTGCAATAGCGCTTTTCTTCACGTGCCTCTGTATACCGATTTCTTACAATAATATTTTCGCGTGTTTGTAGTCGAGCAAAATACCTCATACATGTAAAAACCGAAAACAGTTCTCACAAGCTGATGGTGTTTATTTGATTTAGAATCTTGTTTTGTCGTTTATTAACAGCTAGAATCCAGTGGTATGTAATCGCGCGAGTGTGATGTGAAGAGAAATGAAATTATTAATCTCGAGTCTCCGCGATCTCACACGGAGCAGTTTCGCGCGGCGGTTCTTTTTCTTCTTCCTCCACCACCTCGCCCGCTTCCCGTCCGAGTCCGATGTCATAAAATCAGTTCCTGCAACCGATTCGCGCGCTCATTTTTCAGGCTGTGCGACCGTAATGAGATTATCTGATTATATTCAGCGCGCGTCTTAACGGTACATGCTTACCTTGGCGCGTAATATGTTTAGTCGGCGTTATATCGTACGTGTGTGTACCGGTATATCCCGTTACGAATATTATCGACAAGCGCGAACTTACCGGGATCGATGAGAAGTGAGGCATCGAGACTACCGGACTACGCGAACGCGCAGTTTCGCAGATATCGCGCTATGTGTTTTTCACGCGCCACGCCACGTTTATGCGCGATGTGCCGTCGCGCCGCGACTGCCACTCGGTATTCGCGAAGACATCGAATTATTCACCGTCAATCCGCGCGTAACGTGAGGCATGAATGCATCGCGAACGGTATATTCACGATGCGCGGCCGGCAGGTCATTTGTGCAAACATACGGCTATGTACACTGCGAAGTCATTTTTTTTTTTTTTTTTTTTTTACACAAAGGCGGTCACATTCGTGGAAGATGAGGCGCGTAACATTTTAAACCGATTAAGACTCTTCGTTTGCGCCGAATACCATTCGGTGAATACCTCCAGTGAATACCTTCAATAGTATTATACTGAAAAAAAATTCTGTTCAGTTAAACTGTGTACAGTATTAAGGCCATGGCACATACGAATAACATAGCAGTAACACGTGAATAAATCACAGGACAGCATTTTCGAACGTGTATTAGTCACATTAAAGAAAATTTTGATGTGATTGATTACTTAATGTTAAAGTTTTTTTTTTGTATGCCGTGATCTTTAAACTAGATGCATTGAAAGAAAAAAAAGTGGGTTCCAACGAAAAAATACGGTTCTCTACCTTTGTAAACAAACACAAACACAGTATGCATTTTACTTTTTGAAATGAAAAACCATCCGTTCTAAGACCCCATGCGGAATGATCTGTGTGCGTGCTAGTTGAGAATCACTAGCTCTTGAGAAAGCCGACTCTCAGGTGCACGTTGAAGCAAGATAAAGCGATAGACTCGGGAACGAAGGAGCGGAGAGAGGCGAAGGTTTAAGTACGATGAGCGGCAACGCAAGAAGGACAGAAAAGGGCTTCTCTGTGAGAAAGAGAGGAGCGGGAACAACCGGGAGGAAGGAACGGGAAAAGGTTAAGGGAGAGGTAAAGCAGGAATGATGGGAAGAGGGTAAAAGGAGACGAAGGGAAAAACCCCCCGTTGCGCCCACACTGGACTTGAATTTTTTGTCAGGGTGTGCGGGTATACGAGAAGGACGGGGAAAGGGAAGACAGGGGAAGCGAGGGCGAGCGAGTCGCGGTAGGGTATACGAACGAGACGAGGGCGACTGCTGGTGAAGAACGATAGCAACGGCAAGAGAGAGTGAAGGGGAAAGGAGAAAAACCGGCAGGCAGGCAGGCAGGCAGGCAGCCAGGCAGCCAGGGGCTGCTCTAGGGAATGAGAAACATAGATCGGAGGAGAGAACGGACTGAAAGAGAGAGAGAAAGAGAACGAAGAGCAAGAAAGAGAGAGAGAGAGAGAAAGAGAGAGACGGAGGGTTAGGGTGAAGGTAGTGAGAAGGCGATGTGGGAGGCCGAGGAGAAAGCGGCTGCTAGGGGGAGAGGTAAAAAGGGTCTTGCCACGAGGGAGAGAGCGGGCGGCTCGACTAGAGAGATCCATAGGGGTGCCGTAGCGAAGGCATCCTCAGGCTTCACAAACCAAGAGTGTCTAATGCCGGTGGACTTCGTTCACGTCCTTGTTACCAAGCACATGCTTGCACGCAGGTAGAGAGATGGTTCGTTTTGACAAGCGGGAAACCTTCACGCTTCGTTATTAACTACGAAAATATGATTTGTTTAAAGCAAAGCTTAATAAAGCAATCTCTTCTTGTCGAGAATACGAATGAATCGATGAAAAACAAAAAGATTGAAATCATCAGATTGAGCTGACGTGACGCAATATATAATTTGCGCTAATCAAAACGATATATACCTTATCGTTTATTCCTTGCCTTGAAGGTAGAAAAGATAAACGTAATTTCCCGCAACACGGAGAGCTCTCGCAATAAGTGTTGGCGAGAATTATTTCTCGTTTCACGCAAGAATTTTTCCGGAATTCTTGATAACGTCGAGGGTGATCGCAGTGTGATAACGGGATGACATCTCTCAAAAAAAAGTGAGACACGTATCATCATCGTGTACGATTGAATCGAAAAGATCGCGCGCGCGCACTTTCCCCGGAAAGTTTTAAGCTTTTTTACGCTCCTTGTGTCTCGAAGTTTCCTACTCCCGTCGAAGCAAACTGTTGCTTAGATCGTTATCGCGTACCGCCGCGCGATAAGGGGGTAAACGCTTGCCCCATCGACGTGAAGGAATTAGAAATAATCCCCTTAGGGTCTATTGGGGAGAAAAGCTCGTGCTCCTTTTCTTTCTACACTTTCGACTTTTCAATGACAAACACCGGTGACTACCTTTGTAGGCAACGCGAAGGTGATGGGCACACGCATGTGTGTCTGTGTATTCATTCACTTATTCGTTCATTCATACATTTACGGTGTATACGTATTCCGTGTAACACTTCGCGTAGCATTGTTGAAAACGTTATTAATTTCAACGAGCTCGCGCTTTATCGCGACTGAAGTATCTTCCGTTTTACGCAGAAGAGAACAAAGGAGAAAGAGAGAAAAAAACAGAGTTCGTACAGAAAACGATATAAATAAAGAACAGAGAGCCAACCAATAAAAAGATCGTCTTTTTGAGAGAAGTCGAGCGGACAGGTGGAACTCCGAGGACGTCTGTGTGCGGGGTATAACCGTCATAAAGTCAGGAGAAAAAGTACTTTATGACGTTAGCCCGATAACTTGGCCTTAAAAGTCGAATCTTTCTATTTTTGGCCTTCATCGTATTGCACTCTCTCTCTCTCTCTCTCTCTCTCTCTCTCTCTCTCTCTCTCTCTCTCTCTCTCTCTCTCTCTCTCTCTCNTCTTTCTCTCTCTCTCTCTATACGCGATAATTACAACGTATCATGTCCATAAAACAATTAACACAGAACATAATGTAAAGAGATTCATGAAATTAATTAAAATATTGGGTTAATTAAAAAAATTTGTAACCGTTTTTTTCTGATATCTTTTTACACATTGTCGAAACTGATGCATTTTGACTACTAATGAAACGACAATCACGCGTTACTGCTATTGTAGCTTTAACAAAATGTTGTGCAAACATACTAATTTACTAATTTACTAAGTATTTCTGACAAAATCAATGACTCTGCCGTTTATCTTTTTCTCGGAAAGCGCAAATTTTCCGCAGTTTCTGCTCGTACTTGACCCGATGCATGCGATTGATTAACTGCAAACGCTTAGATTTGCGGCAAAGAGAAATCGCGATCTTGTTGAGAAATTACCGAAGTTTTTTCGAAATTGCACGAATCACCGTAAAGTGTAAATATCGTTTCGACGAAAGACGCGCGCGTATATACGCGGGTGATTGAAAATGTATATATGTAACTCGACTTTAAGTTACAAAGTTACTCGCAGATATATTTCTACATGTTCGTTCTTTTGAGAATCAAAGGTTTAGCGATATATTCATCACGCGAATTATACGTATCAGGCTCCGCAAATGCTCCGTAATTACAGAAAGACGATAACAAACTGGCGTGTCTGAAAATCGGAACTTCGCTCCGCATTATAATTATTGAACTTGACGCGTCCGCCCCGGCTGAGATAAACGGACTATTAATCCGAACTGGTAGCACGATCAGTTAATAACATCGAAGACTGATACAAGCGCGAAATGAAAAAAAACACTCGCTTCAAAATAAAGATAAAAGCGAGAAAAACTGCGTGTCTGAAATTGTATCCAGATGTCGTTGGACGTATTATTATATTATTGCACTTTAAATATTCGTCTAGACTGAACATGCCGCGGAAGTATTTTAATTAACGAATGTTAATCATCCACGTGTCAATCATCCGTAATCTACGTGTCGATGATGCGCAGATCGTTTATTTATTTTTTTTATTTTTTTATAATTCAAAATGATGTCGAACGACAACAAGGTAGCCGATAATTTTGATCACTTTGGAGTACGCAGATTACGTGCAAAAGTATAGATATTAACAGTCCGCCTCGCGGTGGACTACTGTTATTTACGCGTAGATCGTCGACACCGGTATTAAGGCAGGCCAGTGGTAGCATGACGACGAGCTAATAATACGGAAGACTTAAACGGAGATAGAGAGAGAGAGAGAGAGAGAGAGAGAGAGGGAGAGGCTTCTCCTAAAAATGTATACATCAGGCAAGTAAACCCGTCCGACGTGCTCTTTCGTACAGGTCGTATGTGCGGGCAAGGCAAGACATACGGGCAGGCAAGACGATACGTACTCTCGTCGAAGGTGCCGTGGCAAGTAGCACGGCAAAGCCACGGACGGCATTACGTATCGCCGGTAGTGGCACACTGGCGCGACAGTACGGTGCAAAAGACGGAGTCCGTCAAGAGAGGAAGAGAAGACGAGTAATAGAAAGAGACGGAATGGAAGCGAGAACAAGGAAGATAAAAAGAGAGAGATACGCACACCGAGAGTGATATAGGTAGAGCGCAACACACTCGAATAGACGAAGGCCGACCGAAGAGAGAGAGAGAAAGAGAGAGAGAAAGAGAAAGAGAGAGAGAGAGAGGGCGATAAAGACCGTAGATACCGTACGTCCACGTAGCAGCGCGCACATGTACGTTGGAGGAGCAAAGCGGTGGGCACATACCCTTCTAAGCACAAGCCTAACACACCCGTGTGGAAGCCCCTTCGGCCGATGAGCGCTGGGCGCCCCTTGGCCCCTCGCTCTACGTTGTACTATACCGCCCCTCCCCTCTGCTCTCGCCCTCATCGTCCGGAAAGGTCCCTGCCGCCCGTTTCCTCACCCCTACCCCGCGCTGCCGGATGCCCGACAGCGGCCCCTTACGCCCCTTTGAATCCCTCTCCCCCGCTTTCCCCCTGCTCGCCGAGTTACTCGTCCAGCGGCTCCCTCGATGTTCTGACGGTGACAGACCCTACCTTACCGCCGCCGCTACCGCACCGAACCGAGTGGAGAGGGTCGAGGGTCGAGGGGGGAACCGACGAGGGCGTCGGGAACGAGAGAAGCAGAAACGAGAGGAAGCGAGACGGGCAAGAGAGATGGAAAGAGAACGGTCACAGCACGAACGGGGGGATACGAGGGACCGAGGGGGCTTGACGCGCTCGAAGAGGGCCGCTGGGGAGTGAGAGCGGTGCGGGTCGTCGAAGGACTAGGGCGAGGGGATTCTGCGGGAGAGCGGGAGGGACCGTCGGAAGGTGGGTAGAGGCGCGAGAGGAGAGAGGGTGACGGCGAGTGAGAGAGTGGGGTATGGGTGAAGCGCGGTAGAAAGGTATGAGGCTCTCCGCTGTGTGGTGCTGGGGTGAGGCAGAGAGGACACCAGAGAGGGGTGCGGAGAGCCATAAAGGCGGCGGCGCAGAGCTGCGAGGAGAGGGGAGGAGGTCGTCGTCGCGTCGCCACTCGTGTCAGTTCGCTGAGAGCGCTCGTGATGTGAGGACGTTCTATGAAGCCGTTAGCGAGCGCGAAGCTCTCTCACTTTTCGCTGTAAACGAGACTGAGAACGAGCGTGTACGCAGCCAGCAATTGCACGCACAGCCCATTTTCCTGATTGACGATTACTCGGGAAGCAGACGCGGGAGCAGTGACACGGCGAGTGTGCTCTCGCTTGATTTTTTTCGATCGAGCGTCACTCGACACTCAGGCGCCAGTTTACACGCGGTTATAACGTGGAGAATCGAAGGTGTGAGTTTGTTTCACATTGTCGTGAGACATCATCAATTCGATTCGGAGGATTTTTTTTTTTTTATCTTCAACGGAATTGGAGAAGAAAGAAGTACTCAATGAAAGTGTTTACGCGGTACGCGATTCAAGGATCCGACGAGCCAGCTGATCGCAATACCGTTTCACCGGCTTGATAAGAACTTTGTGAGGCTACCTTGTGCGTGTTTATCGCGTTACAAAACGACGGTACAAAGGAGGAAGAAAGACAAGAACAAAACTGAAACGAGAGTTTTTTCGACAAAGACAGAAGATAATGTGTGTACGTGCGTTTTAGAAGAAATACAAAATAAAAGAACAACAATTTTTTCGATTTGCTGTTGAGATATTTTCTCGATTGTTGTTGCGCGCGGAAGATTGTTTTAATTTCGCGCGGGCATCAACACCTGCTGCAGCGGTATAACTGCGTTGAGGGTTTTATCGCGGAACTTTCGTGGCGCCGTCGTGTGCCGCGCGCGTGTGTGTGTATGTGTGTGTGTATATATATGTACGCGGGGTGAGAGCTTAAAGTTCGCGAGAGCGCAAGGTGGGACAGAGTGCGACCGCGCGCGCGCGTGCGGCATAAAGTAGAGAGACAAAGAGAGGGACAGAAACACGATACCTCGAGAAAGTTTACTTGTGCCGGTCGCTCCGGAGAACACCTCGTTTTCTACATTCTGGAGTAAGATTTGTTCCACGCGCTAGACGAAGATTGTCATAGACAGAAGCGAAAAAAGAAACTACAGGAACAAGAAACAAGAGAAGCGCTTTATCGCTACGCCGTTGTCAATCCTACGTTTTTCCTTCTTCCTTTCCCCTCCCTCGCGCTTTTGTGTCCCTTGTGATCGTCACCGTACGGATGATCGCAGGCCGCCTATGACTCGTCAGTAAAAGCGAAAAAAAGAAAAGAAGATCGAAGGACGTAGAGACAGTAGTAGAGACCGAGGCAAACAGCGAGGTAGAGCGAGTCAGATATTTTCCCGCTTCGAGAAGGGGGGCAGAGAGAGCACCCCGACGAACTGAATATGTCTGCCAAGCGAAAGGCCACTGCCGTCATGCAGCACCACAAGGTGAGTACGCGCAGCGCGCACACATACACACAAATACACACATACATACATACATGCATTCATATATACATATACATATATATACTTAACTCATGTCTTCATCGCCACGTGATATATCAGTACTTTTTCTCGATGCTACTTCGAGACGAGACCCAAACTAACCTGCCAGATTTGAAAAAAAAAAAAAAAAAAAAAAAGTTTATTCAAGCTTCCTAGTTGAGAGGAACTTCAAATTCTCAATGTAATGAATGTTGTGTATAGGACAGGTACAAGGTCAGCATTTTCCGACACTATAAGAGCGAGAAAGGGTCGCCTCTCAAGTAGCGAAAAAATTCTTTTAGTTTTGCTACGTTAACCTTGGCGATGTTTGACGTGTTCTTACAAAAGCGCGGTTCTACCTGCAAAACCCCGACGTGACGATGAATTTTTCCAGCGAAAGCATGGAGAGAAAAAAAAAACAAGCTCCGGAGAACGGCGCGCTCTCTCCGTTACGGAACTCGTTACTGCGCGCGCGGAACCTAATTTTTTTCGGTACGCGGGAAGATAAACTGCGGAAAAGTTTTAATTGAAAGAGTTGTGTAAATCCCGCGCGGCAGCGGCGGCGGCGGCGGCGGCAACGGCGGCGGCAGCGACGACATGATGAGGTGCGGCGAAGTGCGCCGCGCGAGTTCGAAAAATTGTTCCCGTGCTCTGTTCATGCATCGTGCGGAACATCATCGTAACGCGCGCTAAATTACTCGCAATGCGTTATCTAATTATATGTTTGCGCGCTGGATATAAACACACTCAAAAGACGAGCTTTCGTCAAAATATAATTCAAGATAAGTTTTTTTTTTACATGTTTTTTTTATATGTGATTTTTTTTTATCCGCTTATGTTCGTTGCGCATGCTGTAATTAGTAATAATAAATAACAATAAAATAAATAGTACAAGTAATAATAATAAATAATAAAAATAAATAATGATAATAATAATTATTATTATAGATAAATGCACATAATTACAGATAAAAAAATTTTTACAACTTTTGCTCAGATATTTATAAAAATATTTGTTATTCAAATAATATAAAAACGTATAAAACTTAATAACAATAATTATAAACATATCTTGTTATTCAAATATATTTTTGTTATTGCGGAACGTCACACGTAAACTTAAAGTTGTAAACAAAATTGTTGCAACATGAATAATAATAAATCTTTTTCCTCTATAATCTTCAAATTTAATTCATTCATTAATATCATTTTGTACAAAATTGTATCAATGTAATTATTATATTTTATATATTTTAATATGCACGTTGACGCTCGCTGAAAAAGGTCAAAAGCGATTATTTCTTACGTGTTTGTCTTTCTCGATATATACATCATAAATAAGTTCTAACTTCTTTTTGAAATCCATCGGTATATCGACAAACGATCATCGCATGAACCTTGATGACATATCCGGCGCGAATCGCGCAATCCGCACGTCAATGACGAACTCGCTTGGATTGTACTTATCTCCTGACTTTTTCTCCTCGGTCGCAGCAAACGCGCCAGATTATACCTACGTATCTATACGCGAAAGATAATCCCCGGATGGTGTGTGTTAATGTGTGTGTTCGCGGCGATCTTAGCGCTCTCGATTTATGCACGTGCTCATCGTCCACGTCAACTAACTATCGTTTGATGTTATTCGATTTTCATCTTATTGTCTCGATAATTGCGTAAAAAAAAAACTCATTTTTCTTCGTACAAAATCTCTTTTGTGGTCTTTAACAATCTATTTCGATAAGCTCGTGATAAAATAAAAAAAAAAAAAAATATCGGAGTGATAAAATAATTTTGAAACGTAAAGTATCGTGTAAAAAAAATAGTGAAATCTAATACGATATAGAATAGATTACAAGTAAGATCGAGGAAAGTCGATAAAAGAGATATTTTTATATTGAATTTAATACGTTATCTTTCTTTTTCTTTTTCTCTCTCTCTTGCAAATATGTTATATAGTTTATCTCTGTGGAGCAAGTTTATTAACACACACATACACGCAAGAAGAAGCAATACTGCGCTCTCGCAATTAAATTCAACTTGGCAAAAGCGGGCAATAATACAAAGGAATCGAAGTGTTAAAAAATCCAAAACATTTGCGTCATCCTTCCTAGCTGTTAATCTTCGTTCGTATCGCGAGTTTGATTAAAAAAAACGGCCGCGTTTATCGGCCGATAAAGGTAAAATCGGCGCAAAAAGGGACCGAAGCGATCGTCGGTGAAACGAATTACAACGGTGCTGCGTCTCTTAACAATTTTTCGAATATCCATCTATGCGATTTTCAGCGCGATAATATAACAGCCGTCGAAACGCGATTCCCCGCGACGAGCCGATCCGATAAAAATGCGACCGCGTATCGAACATACCTCGTTAATTTATCGATCGACGTGTCCGGCGCAAAGTAAATTGCTCCCGATGACACCGTCCGAATTACATCCCCTTTTCTCACGTTGTCGCTCTCTCTATTTTCATTCTCATTATTTACGCACGCGCATTCAGTGTATTCAACAGTCACGTCATGTTTGCGCTGAACGCTACTCTCTCGTGTCTGACAAATATATATAGACTGTCAAAGAAATCGATAAGTAAATAACATAAAAAATAGATTTAAAGATCTAAACGATCTAGTGAGAATACGATGGTGTTCTATGGATCTCTCTATGCACAATCTCCACTTACATGTACGATTATTATTGATCCTTGAACATCGCATCATCGCCGTCTCATTAAGTTCCCCTCAATGTGGATAACGTCGAAAACAGGTGAATGAGAAAGAGGAATGCAACACAGACTAACGGCATTATGTCGAAGAGCGAAAGCAATGTGTAAATATACTAACGGCTACCTTTCCGACGAGGTAGAGAGCGATCAGATCAGAATTGAACTGCGAAAGTCAAGTCGAAGTTGAGGTAGGTTCGGGACGCCTATATACGTCCTTCTTCTCTTTTCTCTCTTTCTCTGTTCCGCTTGTTGGTCCTGTTCGTCTCTCTTTTCCCCTTCTTCTTTCAATGCGGTCGTCCGCTCTACCGGATTTCTCCCTCTATCTCACGTATTCCGCGCGCTCTCTGTTTCTCTTTAACGTTTCTCTCGCTTTCTCTCTATCTCTCTCACGCTCTCTCATTCTCTCTCATTCTCTTCACCGTACGCAGCTCTCGCTCTTTCGCGGTCCAACAGGTTATATTTTTCCAGAGCGGCAGCTCTTCCTCCCTTTTCTCCATCCTCTTCTCTCCGTTTTTTCCCTCTTCTGCCTTTCGGTCTTTATTCTACCACTCGACCCGGTACGCAGACGTTCTCTTTCTATCGTGACACATGTTTCCGTTTCGTCGTCGTCGTCGTCGTCGTCGTCACCGTCGTTGCCGACGTCGCCGACGTCGCATCTTCACGCGCGTTCGCATGATGATAAAACCTTTCTCTCCTCGAGGCCAACTTATCGGCGAATTTAACCGTGTCCGGATGTTTTCGAACTCAATCTTGTGAGCTTAAAAATTTCGCATGATGTAACTCGTCGTTCAATATTTTTTCCTTCTATCTGATAGCAGCGAGGCATAAGACAAAAATATAATAACGAAGTGCGAAATATTGATGCGTACCTATATTCGAAGTTGTGAAAAAAAAAAACATTAACCTTGTGGAAAGGAAATTGATGTTTATCTGTTATTTATATTTTTTCATGTTTCTAGATTATACACTTGAGTGACGAGTAAACAGTGATGATTAATAGACGCACCTTTCGCGTATTAATATTTTCGGGAAATTCATAACAACTCCGTAAAGCAGTTCTCCTCCCCAGTTGGCCGAAGGAGAGCTTCCGGTGAGCGAGGATAATTAACGCCGTAATTAAAGCTCGCATTGCTTGTATTTATTTTTCATTCTATTAAATTGCGACAAATGATTTAAGCGGCGTAGGGCCGCGCATACAGCAAACACGACTTACGAAGCAAAAGTAAATATTGTATCGCAAAAGTGCCGGAGAGAGGAGGAGGCATTAATTCGTTAAAAGCATTCCGGCGACAAGTATTTTCGCTTTTTTTCCTCTTTTTTTTAATCAGTATAAGTGCATCCTTCGTCCCTCGTGCGCTAATCTAGCTCGACCATTTCCACGCTCGCGGCCACTACTGCATGAAACACCACACGAGCCACACCGCAATAATCACGTTATAATTCGCATCGAATAGCGGCTATTCAATTAAATGCTTCTTGGACCGGACCTCGTGTACATTATCGAACAAAATCGAAGATCGTTCAATCCTCATTATTCATATGTTATATCCACACCGTGCGCTCTCTCTTCGTATTACGTGACTCCCGAACATTGATCAATTCTCTTTTGGGAAGAGCAAAGAGGAAGAAAAGAAAAACAGAAAAATTTACCATCTAATAATAGACGATACATTTACACATCTCTGGAAAGCAAACTAACGAACAGTTCACGATAAAATACATTAATAAACTAAAACTATCTGTCGCAAAATTAATGTTCAACAATTCATATTAGATATATTATTCCAAGCATCTGGTATAGATTTTCGCGAATTAAATATGATTCGAATCATAATTTGTGTAATTTACACCTTACAAATATTTCGCTTGTACATCCAGACCCTTTATTTGCCATATTATTATTTCTCTCGTTGATAGTTTATTCAAAATAATTAATATATTTCTTTATATGAATGTTTAAGTAAGTTAATTTTACTTTTTGTGACTTTTTTTTGCAAAAATAATCGGATGTGATTAATAGTGATATTTGATTACAAATACACACGTGAAAGAGATAACACGTATGCTCTTCCCGAATTGAATCTTCGAGGTGGAAGCCACGTGCACAGTCCTGCGCGAGGGAGCGTTAATGAGGCGTGCAATTCTCTCGTTAAGGGACTAAATTACGGGACGTGCCGAGGCCAGAAAGGCCTGAGGGCCCGGCGACGCTACATAAGGCGCTTTCGTGCGTAACGGTAAATGTTGGCGCTCGAAACAGGACGTTCCCTCCTCCCCGGATGTTTCACGCTCGATGTTTCGCGTTCGATCCAGTGATACACACGTTTTCAATACACACGTCATCTTATCGATTTCCATCTTAAATACGATAAATTGTTCTTCCTTCAAAGCAAATTAATTTGTTTTATATTAATGAAATAACAACTCTTATTGTTTACAGTCAGTAATTGTATATCAATATATCGAAATAGAACGACAGTTATATTGCGCGTCTGTGACCTTTAAAACGGGTTTTTATGGTGTTCTAATGTAATTCGATGGCGCGCAGGGATTTGGGGAAGCTTGATGATGTCTCGGTGAAATTACTGTCGCCATATTGCAAAATAACATCATCGACGAATAATGACACCACAGAATACAAATTGTGTTTTCATATAATACACAATTATATCGCAATTACGGAACGTTATAATAAATCGTCATCGAAATCGCTGAAGGTAATTACCAATTACAAAGGTCGTTTAGAGGGTTTTGTGTTCTGTGGCTCGGTGTACATCCGGATGTATATACTCTTTTCACAATTAATTGACATCGACACAATCACAAGTAAAACACGCGGCAACTATATATTTACCACGAGTCTATATTTTATCGATCACGTTTTATTATCCATACAAAATTGGCAATATATGTATATCAATCTTACAATTCATATATCACAGTAAGTCAGGTGGTTTTATTAAATTTCTTTTTTTGTGAATATAGTATCCTTAATATATATATATATATATATATATATTTTTTTTTTTTTTTTTTTTTTTTTTACTATTTACTACTGTATTAAAATGAAAATGCAGTACGTCGAATGGCGCGTTCTGTTTAATCGCGGCAGCGTCATTATACCGCGTTTATGATGCAACGCGGAAGGCAGAATGGCGCCGCGCTTTTTGCATCGAGAACACGTCCTCGTTATGGTCGTTCCAGCACGATGCGCGTGTAGTCTCGCTGCGAACATCTCGATCGGAATTGGAAAGAAGCGGGTGGCGAGAAACAGGCCTCTGTGTCATGAGAGAGGTAGAGAGATGGAGGAGAGAGAGAAGGAAAGGAAAATAGGGTGAGGAAGGTTCGTCGAAGGGTATGCGCAAAGGAAATTCTTGTAACATTCCCACCGAAGGGCCAGGAGTATGGATTTCCCATAAGATCAGGTATGCTGGTGCCTGGAACCGACAATAAGAGTGCGCTGGTGCACAGTTCACTATGCTAAAGCTGGAAAGGTAGAGAGAAAGAAAGAGAGAGAACAAGTTTGTATAAGAGTGGGAGAGAGAAAGAGAAAGAAGATTGAACGTGATGGCAGAAAGGCGAGGAAAGAAAAAAAAAAGAGAACGGAGAACTGGCTCTTCTCTCACCCCGTTTTCAGCTACCCCACGGTAAGTTTGCCTCTCTGCGCTCTTCCTCCCCTCTTTCCCCCGTCGCTTTAAGGCCGTCTGCTTGCCGCCGGTGTAAAAGCTCTCGTTCCAAATATATCTGGAACAGGGTCCTTCGAATCCGCCGCAGCACGTTTCGCGCACGTTTTCCAAAACCCCTGTTACACGTTTACGAGAAATACGCGTTCGTTTCCATGCGAGTCTCCGCGTGAAAACCTACGAAATTTAACCTGAGTACAAAAACGGAAAAGGTATTTATAGAAGGTCAATGGTTTCTTTTGTCTTTTTTTTTATGCACATCTTTTCGGACACAAATTATATAAATAATTTTTACAAAATGATTTTTTTCATAAACATTTTATCTTTTTGAGTTACATATCATGTAAAAAATATCTAAGAATTATGTTCCTTTTAATATTTCTTTGCTCACTTATGTATCTGCTAGACCACGAAAAGGCACTATCCGTACCTGAACGTCGAGTGCACTATCACCCTTTTACAGGCGCGAGGCGTTACCCCGAAAATGGTGCGCGGTATGTTCCAAAAGTGCATTCTGCGATAATGCACTCGGCTCGGAACCACGCCCCCACGTCCTTCCTCTTCTACAGCCACGAAGGTTCCTCTCTGCGCTCACGTCCTGAGATCGCCATATACCCACCCTAGCACCGCCGCGCCGAGCGTGCTTTCTTTGTACGGTTATTTTTATCTTTTCCTTCGCGGAGAGCCAGGAGGAGAAGAACAGTCCGATATTACCGACCCCGAAACGGCGCATCGAGGGCGGGAGAAAGACAGAAAAAGAGAGAGAGAGAGAGAGAGAGAGAGAGAAAGAAAGAGAGAGAGAGAGAGAGAGAGAAAGAGAAAGAGAAAAAGAGATAGAGAGAGAAAGAGAGCGATGCCCAGGAAATATTTATGGGCACGCGGTCGATAAAATTACGGCGAATTTACACGCCCGATGGTCGGCTTTTGCCAAAAACTTTCATTCCCTTTAAACCACCGGATTTTATTACTCCCTGCGGATATCTGCAAAAGGACTCCGGTGGAAGCTCGTTGTATTGAGGATTATGGACTTAAGATGCTAGAGACTGTTCCATTGTAATTATACCGACGATCTTCAAGTAAAGTAGGACGTGTATTCCTTGCGATGTCAATGTCCCGCGGAGAATCATGAATAAAATTCATTAAAGTCTTTTCTCGAAACCAGCACTTTTCTCATCTAAACGTGTTAATTTATCAACTTTGTGACGTCTAATTCATTATCTTCGATTTTGCTTTGCATTTATACCTTCTTCAAGTAACGTAAAAATATACATATATATATTGTTTTTATTTTTTCCACACAAAAGGAAAAAATAGAATGTTTCTAGAAAAAAATATCTGCTACAAATTTATCGAGGAAATCTTAAATTAAATACGTACGTCGGCACAACTTTGATGTTAGGTATACGATTAATATCGCGGAAAGACTCGCGTAAATTAACGCGTATAACAAACTCTCCTCGGGATTTTCTCTCGCTCGCTCGCCACGCTCTTTGCCTCCCGACCGGGAACGAGCGCGACCAACCAACCGGGAATCACGTACCGCGACACGAATCGGAGGAAATGGAATTTCCTACCAAGTCGTCGGCAGGCCGGGCAGCTTGATGATGGGCTTATCGACGTCGCCAGCCTGGCCGTTCGTCAGCCGCTTTACACGGGTACGGGACGCAACGAGCGCGCGCTCACGCACTCTCCAACGTACATGAACGCGCGCGCTCGCTCGTGTTAGGCAGTAGGCGTGTGGTGATAGCGCGAGGTGATGTTTGTTGCTAGCTGCCGGGTGATTCAGGGAGCCATCCGTGTCAAGGTACACCGCATCGTCCGCGACGTCGTCCACATGTAACGTTCTGTATTCTTTTTGCAACCGTCACGTGCACACAGACCGTATACTGTGTGCAGAAGAAGCATGCACTCAGCGCGCAAGAGAGAGAATGCGCGCGTGTGCACGCGCGCACACATCGTCTCTTTATGTTGCGATCGGTGCAGAGACAGACGAAAAGAGAAGAAGAGAGAGAGAGAGAGAGAGAGAGAGAGAGAAAAAGTGACAGAAAGAAGGAGGGGCGAACGATAGCCGGAGGGAGAGGGACCGATAAAAAAAGAAGGAGTCACGGATGTGCTTTTTATCATTGCGGTACTCTCCCGGCGAATCGAGTGTCTGTGCGTGCGTGTGTATACATATATATCGTGTGCATATGTAGAAAATGCGCGCACAAACACGACCGAACACTACCTCCGTTATGCGTGTGATTACGCACTTTCGCGATTTCGCTTAACCCGCAAACGACTTCTGTGCGGGTCGGGACGATTTGAATCCGGTATCGCAGTCGCGCGCGCTTAATAAACGCCGCCGCTTTACGATCTCTATCCGGTCTGCTTTCGGTCGTGGTATCGATCCATCTAACGCGATAAAACGCGTGTCTGGAAATTTCACGATGGCTCGGTGAATAATTTGCGGTCGCGCGATAATTCACACATCTGAAATAAGTTTATCGTAATATGTGAAACTTGTCAGTAGATATGTCAATGTTAGAAAGCTTTTGTTCTTTTGTTTTAATTAAACTTTGTTCTTATTATGTTATTTCACATTTTATATATATTTAATTTATATCGCGCATTTAAACAATGTTTATTTAGTTAAAATAGCTTTTATTATAAAGCGCGAAAGTGTCTCAAAAAAGACATGTATAAATTCAAAAGAAGAAGAAACTTTAACTATCTTAAAACCAAGAGTATTTTCGTAATACTAATCTTTTTCCACTTCATAGTGAAAATATCTTCAAATATTGATTTTTCTTCACTTCTCTCTGAAGAATGGGAAAATAACTTTGTTTTTTATTTTTTTGTCACGCTTTGTAATTCGTATAGAAGTCTGTTGGTCATGTGCTTCCGATGTTTTTTTTTTTTTTTCACGGATACGGTAATACGAATTATTTGGAGATTTTTGGAAAGACACTGACTTTTCAAAAACTGAAAAAAAACCGTCCCAAGGCAGTCCGATATTTGATGCGAGATTTGATAGAAACATTTTAGCTGCGTCATTAGACAAATTCAAAACGAAACAAGTACCTGGTGACGTTCAGCGATAGTGCACCTCGAGACAAAGACGCATGACGGCGTCTGAATCACCGACGATGACTTTCGGTTACATTCGCGAGATACAAAGAATATTCTTCTTTTGCGTTAAATGAGAGTAAAAGAAAATACTGCTATCCGCGTGCACGAGCATTCGTTTCGAACATTCGTAAATCGAGAGACAAATTACATCACCGATCTGTATCTTAAAACTGTTCGAAAAAAAAAAAACATTGTTTTAAAGAAAAACTATAGATATGTCAGATTGATTCTTTTAGCGGACAAATTTTGATATTCAGTTCGTCGAGTATCGATTAAATTGTTCGATGTTCTGTCCACGTTCTATACATACATATACATCAGCGTGACTCATGTTTTAAATGCATACATTTTCTTCGTATCTTCCTGTAATCGCGTGCAGACCAAAGAAACAGAAATACAAAGATAGTGCACTTTTCTTAATTTAGAAATACAAATCGCTACACTGAAGAGTTTCTAATCATTTTGGGAGTAAGTAAATAAAACATCATAAAATTTCCGATGCAACGCTTTAAAACCATATGTTTCACATATATTACTTTTAAATTTTCAATTCAAATGCGTTTTAATATTTATGAACCCCACTGAGAGTCGCACGTCTCTTCCTCATATCTTAAAATAAGAAAATAACGTAGGATAAATCGCGCGAATTGTCCTCATACGAGCGAAAAACGACGACGATCCGACCTTATCTGTGGATTATCTCGGGACGCAGACGAAGTTCTATAAATTTCATGCTCTTCTAGTTCTCTTACCGTCTCGCTCCGTCGCGCTGCCAATCAAACGCGCTTATAATCGCGCGCGACGTGAAAGTTTCACTCGTGATTACCCTGCCCGAAGTCAATTAACGGTGAGTGAATTCGTTTATCGTCGGGTAATCCCCGCGATCCCGGACCTGGGCCAAGCGAAGGGCTCTTGGATGTGCGAGAGCGAGCGTGTTGGAAGTTAATTCCGACTAATCGACGTAGGTTCGTACTTCGTCGCTAAGGGTGGAGGAGCCGATCCAAAGATAGGCACGAAGTCAGGGATCTCTGGCATCTCTTTACCCTCCCGTCTTCTTGTTCCCCTTCGTCCTCCTTCGTCGTTCTCTACGCCGGTATTCCCGCCTCTGGCACCTCTTATTCTCTGTGATCTCGCTCGGTACGACTCTCTCTCTCTCTCTCTTTCCAACGTAATTAAATCTGTCCCTGAAACTATCCAGAACCCCAGTCGACCGGATTCGCCGATTACCCCGAAAATTGACGATCGTCTGAATCGAGACCGGATGCGACGCTTCGCTGGTAATTATACTCGATCCCGTGAATTTTCATTATTCATACACGTAGCTAACACGGGTGTAAGCTCCGAGGTTGCGCTCCCACCGCCTCTCTCCTCGGAATGCAACGGGCGAAGCCGGAGTAACCGAGACGATCCGGCAAATTAGCCGCGAGATCGTCTGAAGGGAAACTCCTGAATTTCGGACCTACCTCAAGCTCCATAATTGATAAGAACTATGTGATCGGTGTATCTACAATTCTCAACGTTTCCGCGTCGGAGATGTGCGAGAGAGTTAAGTAATAAAATAAAAAAATATTTCACACGGTAGTTTTCCCGTAATCGATAAGCGAAGTCGAAAATGATCGAGCCGGCGATCGTCGCCACGCGATAAAACGCCACATGATTAATTTATGAGTTAAAGGCGAGAAACGCGGGGAGACATGTCGAGTTTTCGAGCGACTTTTAAAAGCACAAGGAACAAAGTTTCTTTTTCTCGCCGCGAGACGTTCCGATAAGAAAATCGATGCGCGGCAAGTTAAACGCCGCGACGCATAATGACCGCACTTTATGCGACATTGTCCATTTCGTCTGACAGTTCGTGTTGCGCGCAAAAGTGCACGGCGTGGAGAGGCGAGAACGGCAGCCGGGCCAGTTTGCAACTTGCCACCCTATACTAACGCTCAGACGTACATTGATGTGTGTCTGTCTGTCTGTGTGTGTGTGTGTGTGTATGTGCGTATATGCGCGCGTATATGCGCATATATCTGTCCGATTCCGAACAAGAGAGCGCACATAGGGGATTGGTGGTGGCAGGCTACATTGGGGGTTGCGGTGTCAATAATACATCGCGCTCTTCGTATATAGGTGATTCGCTAGCGTTGATCCGAGAGACGCTTGAATCTGAACAAGAGAGAGCTAATTAAATAAATAATTACTTCAAATGAGAATATGAAATCTACACGGTTATGTTTGCAATATACATAAGATCCGCGAGATTTGTTAGAATTTTATAAAAGCCACTGCGTATTAAAATTAAATAAGTGAATAAATAAATTGCTAATTCACATTGTGCATTTTTAAAAGAGAAAAGTGCACAAAAGTGTATAATTATTAATTATAATTACACATTGTGTGTAATGCTTTTCCACGTTTATTTCTTTTCAAATAAAATCTGACGATTTGCATCTATACCAAGTCTTTGATATCATAGGTCTCTTATCTCGTTCAAGCTCGTTTCCCGACTTGCACCGTTCATAGCCATTGCACCGCGTCTCCTCCTCGTGACTACCTCGCGCTAGTCGAGTTTACGGTTTCCTCCCTTCCCATCTCCCGCCAATACCACACACGTGCGCTCATGTATGTCCGTTCAGAGGGGCCTCTGCGGTACATATATTAGCACGTACCGTACCGTATGTGCGTGCACGGTGCCTACGATCGTATACAGGCACGCGCAGACCTCCGCGTGTGTATGATATACAGCCACGGCTGTACGTGGCGCTCGAGTGGAGTTGTGTGGTGAACGGGTGGGTGGCTCGTGTGGGCGGGTGGACGATAGTTTATTCAGCGGATTATTGACGGGTGGTGTGTTCGGGCTTTCTCTCTCTCTCTCTCTCTCTCTCTCCGTCTCTCTGTCTCTCTCTGTCTCTCCCCCTCTTTTCCTCTCTCTCTTTCTCTGTGTATACGTGACTACGTACGGCACACTCAAAATAGCCCCCGGTCAACCCCTGGCGATGGCATTTCAAAATATCGACCTTTTCGAATTTATCCGCGTAACTCGATACCGTATATGCGCACACGTCGGCACTGGCAATTCGCGGAAACCGACTCCGATCGAGCTAATGATGCCGCGAACATCGCGCGTTCCCTTTCTCATTTGCAGTCGAACGCTGGCATGTCAACGTTTCCACGTTGGCATTCGGGAAATGAAGAGGATTGGTTTATATGTGTTCTATACGAATATCTGCAGAAATCCTCTCAAACGTACCATTGCTACTTTCCCGAGCGAATTTTTTTTATCTTTTTTATATAAATATTAAATATAAATATTGCAGAAACATTGGTTTTTCTCGAAAACCGTATCTATATGTGCGCGTGACGATTAAAGCGCGAATCGTTTGTCGACGTTACGTCGGATATTATATTTCAAAATTGAATATTGTGTTACGACATTTCATTGATCGCGTGCTTCGTGACAGTAGAAAAAACTTGCTTTGTGCGGTCAGAAATAAAGACGCCACGAGATATACGTGTAACATAATTAATTTCGCTACACCAGCAAGTGTCTAGTTACGGATACCTACTGGCCTCTCTTTCTTCCTGCGTTCACGCACACATACGAAACGCATGCACGCGTTTACTTACGTACCCGCGTGATATCTCGCATTATCAAGGTGAGCAGACCGCCAGCCGTCGTATGAGGAGAAGAGGAGAGGGAAAAGAGTGTGAGAGTGAGAGAGAAACGACGTGCCTTTTTTTTTTTTTTTTCATCCGGCCGGTACATTCGCGCCGCATGCACGTATACACACGTACCGTAAGAACACGTACAAAGAACGATACACACACGTATGCGCGCGCAATCCAGACTAGGAACCTAAATACACGCGAAAATTTTACACTCGCGCGCGTTGCCGAGTTGATAGGGATAGTCGTGTGGGTCCGGCGTAATTGCCGGCAGCCAGGCGCGGTGTTACCGACCACTTCCGGTTCACGTATCCGTTCCTGCAAACACCTTCCTTTTGCTCCGAGTGCATCCAAAGCGCACGGAGTCGTAAAAGCGAGCAGATCTGCAAAAATAATCCAGAAAATTTTTTTATTAAATCCACACACATAGTTGTAATCTTTGTAATATTTTATTTATTGATTGCTAAGTGTGTAATTAGAGAGTAATTAATGATTTTTTTTTTATTTTTGTTTTTTTGCAAATAGCATTTCGATTTTAATAAAAACACAAAGTAAAACCGAAATATTTGATCCGTTCGCGCTAAAAGAATTCGATCCCTCGTATCACTCTATATCGATCGCGAATCCTTCTCGCATGTACATACCGGCGCATCGCACTTCAGTGCACATTAGGCCACAACGGGGAGTGACGTGAGAAGTCCAGGAGGATTGTGCGGCTTGCGCTGGCGTGCGCTTATATGCGTGTGCGTGCATCAGCATCTGTATTCGCGCACGCGTGTGTAATAATGTGCGCGCTAGAAACGTGGAAGAGAGCTAACTACATGGAGAGGCGAGGTTTCGCGCGAATCGATGGCTAATAGCCTTCCCGCTGTAATTAATGCAACAAGTTGATACCTAACACTTATCTACGGTACGGTACGTTGCCGCGCGGCTTTAACGGTTAACCCACGACGAGTTTCCGAACGAGTATAACGTGTGTATGTAGCCCACGATACACAATGACATAGAAATAAGGGGTGACGCAACCCCTCGCGCCACAAGCGATTTATCAAATTGTTTTATCTTCCCCTTCTAAGTGGGCGTCTCTTTCTCTCTTTCCGTTGATAGTGCGGCAGATAGAACGTCACTGCCAGGAGAGTAAAATGGAGGGACGAGAACAAAGAGAGAGAGAGAGAGAGAGAGAGAGAGAGAGAGAGAGAAAGAAAGAACGAGAGAAGAGAGGGAAAACAGCGGAAGGTGTTCGCGGAAGTACGCGGAAAACGAATATGTTTTTTGCAAACTCAATAAAAAACGGATGCGCTTTCTTGCTCTCTCTTTCTGGCACTCTCGTCTATCTCTGCTCGATTTTCGCCTCTCTCGTGATTTTTTTTTTTTTTTTTCCCAACTCTGCACAGAATTGGAAAATATTCACCACGGTATTTCGACACGGGCTTCCCCCTCGTAGCATAGTTATGGCTGCGCGCTTTAATTGATATTACATATCGCGCGCGTTGAAATTTACCGGCGATAACTGCTCGTTTATTCGACACATGTGTATACACGTCCGATGGCATACCGACTAGCGCACGTCGAAATTGCGTGATTGAAACGAAAAAAAAAGTGATGCCGGAAAAAACTTAATAATTCGCTGCTTCTCAAACGTCTTAAGAAATTGTCGCGAATATATCGCAAATTGTCGTTTTTATTCGCAAACACGCGAAACACATACAAGTATCATTATTTTTGCTCTTAAACGTAATAATTGCATTCAGCGAATAAATCAATTTTTTGTATCTCCTTAGAAACGATAATCATCGATATCTTGAAAAAATTTATTTAATCGATTCGATAATATCGGTTGTTATCGCGACTTCCATATGCAACGTTCGGAAACTTAAAATAGAGCGTACACACGCATCGGTGTGTAGTGAGATAATTTAATTTCCTACTGATTGATCATTTCGTTTATATTTGATGTAATTATAATTTCTATTATATTGTGAAACACATTTGTTTTCAATCTATAAATATAATATGTATAGTATTGGGAAACAAAATTTTAAAAGAACAATGTGCTGGATTTGATTTACGTGTCTGTTATCACATTTATATATGTAAATAGAGAAACACGATTACACACATAATAATATGTTAATAATAAAAAGTATTGACACGTAATCAAAATGCTCGAACAATTATAAAAAAAACGTTCGTTTGAGAAGAGTTTATTTGCGCGACGCCTACTTGAGTAGGCTCTCTTGAAAACGCGCCAGGTCGCGAAGGGATTAAATATGCGGCTAAAAGTTCCCGGAGAAGTCCGCGTTGCGGCCCTTTTATTGCGCGGATACCGGCAAAGAGGATTTCGAAACACCTATAGACCCGGAGGTCTAACGCCGGATTTGGCATCCCTTGCCGTCGCTGTCGCCCTTATCCAGGCACGGGCATAAAAGCGCCAATTCAACCCCCGCCGCAACCCCAAAACTCCGAACACACAATTAGCCAGTCGGTGTACACTCGCGGACGCCATGGCCAATTCTTAAGGACCTTCCATCGGGCATTAAATGCAAGCTCCCTTTTGGGGATGGTCTGAAAGAAACGAGGGGGAAGATCAGAGGAAAACAGAGAGTCAGATAGGACGGTCGGTCTCAACCACCGTAAATGGGACTTTGCTCAAACTTTCTGGCAAAGACCCGCTCGCTCGCTTTTACACATGCGAGTGCACCTGCGACCGTGTCCACAGTGGGCGGAGAACATCGCGATAAGTTGAGGGAAAAGTGCACCGGGAAAAGTAACGAGGGACGGGTCATCGTATAATTACCGTTAATTGAATTCTTAGTAACGTTCGCTCGATCTAACACCTAGATGTGCAATCTAGAACCTGCGAGTTCTCACATTGTTGTAAATGATGTAGAATGTTTGCACTTCTCAGCTAGTATATACTAGCAATCTAGTTCTATATACTAGAATCTAGTTTACAAATTTACTATAAAATATGTCAAACAAAATCGCAGCGCGAAAATTAGCTTTTTTGCATAAAATATTTTATCTAAAGCTTTGTATAAAAAAATTTTATTAAAATTAGATCTGAATACTTGTAGGTATTTGTAGTGTGTATTTGAAACTAAATTGATCAGAAAAAGCGCGTGTTTAAAAGTGCGTTTCGGCGTGCTTTCTCGAACGAATTCGTGCTCTCTCACTGTGCTTCATCCGCATTAACATGCACGTGTGTAAATTGCACGTTCAGTTGCGTGCGCGTTGGATTAGGTCTCTGGCATTGTTCGCACTTAAGTAATGGGTATTCATCGCGAGTAATACGCATGGAGAGAGAGAAAGAGGGATAGAAAGAGAGAGAGAGAGAGAGAGAGAGAGAGAGGGCGAGATTGTGTATGTATGTGCCTGTAATTTGTGGTATGGCAACTGAAGAGGTTGCACACATTATTGAGTTTATCGCTCGTTCCTAATAATCGAAAATCGAAACTACTAGGCCACCGAATCGCTTCTAGCGAATCCTGAATAAATCGTATGAACAGAGTTCGATGCAATTGAATATAATTAATTTAATTAATACATAGTTTGCACGTCGTAATCTCTTTGTGCAATTCTAAAGTTTCTTATATAAATAAGTGAAGCTAAGCTCAAAAGAAAAAATATAATTTTCATGCAATACACGTTCGGACGTTACGCGTGTCCGTAATAGCGCGGAAGCAAAGGTAACACAGCAGTGGCCTTGGAGGTTCGGACACTAAAGTCCATAATTCATTTTGCTAAACGGAGACGCATTTCTGTTATCACATGTGTGGTACGCTTAAAAACAATATTAAAAATTTAGGAACTGCGTCGAATATTTAAATTAAACGTCAAAAATCCCGCTGAACTTTTAAAAATTCCGTCTGATGACGCGCACTTAGAAATTCGATATTAAAATCCATAATTCATTTTGCCGGATACTCTTTTTCGTCTGAAAGTGTTACTTTGCATGAACGACGCGTATAGAGGGGTTTTAACTGTGCTTGGTACGGGAGGAAGGGGGGGTTGAATCATCGAAATCCAGCGCGAGCTTGTCAATAGAGAATGTAAAATATTACGCTTCCCCTTTGCGCGGGGAGTATTAATATTGTTCGCGGGTCGTTGCACCGGGGTAACAAAAGCTCGCGTCTACGTGGCTGCATGAAAATACCCGCTTGTGCAAAAAATGATTTTCGAGTCCGCCGCTGCGTCGGGACGGGTCACATATGTACGTGTGTGCACCTCGCGTACATATCTCGCTCGCGCGCGCAAACATTTTGCTTCTCGAATTCTTACTTCGGTTGCAACGGCGACGGTGGTTGCAATCTCATCGGGAGTCAGTTTACGACGCCCGTGTCCGCGGCGGTGGCTCGGTTCTCGGCGTCGCATCGCGCATTTCGTTTCGCGAATGTCAGAGGTAACGTTCCTGGAAGTCGGTCTTCCCTTGCAGGAAGTTCGCGAGACGATGCGACGCGACGGCGACCATGGAAATAAGGTCGGAATGGAAGCCAGCGGATGGTGGGTCCTTTGAGGAAACGGTAGGAAACGAGAGGCGGGGTGAGGCGGACGGGGAGCGAGAAAAATAAAAGCGTCGCAGAGTGCACTTTTGCCGTTTGATCGGAACGCGCGGTGTATAACGTTAATTAAAAAGCGAGAAGATAAAGGGCAACGTAAAGGGCAAAATGTACGTTTGTTGAAGTCACAATTGAGGTTGTTGGTGTCGAGAGGTTTAGATATTAAACAGTAATACTTTAAAAAGAGTAAAAATATAAAATAGATCACAAAGATACGCATATTTGTACTTCGAAATCGGAGGGAGGAGATTAAAACGTTTTGCGCATCGATTTTCTGTTATATCTTTTTTTAAAACAAATTTGTCGTCACGAATCTCGGAAAATGTTACGCGAATTTAAAATTCCGCATAAATTTGGACAAAAAAAGCCAGAGAGAAGACGTATCTAGATCATACAATTTTATTCTCGAAGGAATACCCACCGAGAGATACGACCTCTCCATGTCTCTCTTCTCTTACATTACTTTCGCGAAGGAATCCTGTCGATCTCACACCGTTACCAGAGAGGAGAGATACTCGAGTAACCGTGCGAGCTCGGAGTCTCATAAAACCGCCGTGTCCAATCCCTGTAGCGTTCTACTCTTTCCGTCCGCCTAATCGATCTAATCGATCGTAAAAACGTCACTTTTCGCGGAAACGTTTTTGTTTGCACCTTGCACAAAAAAGTCATGTAATTATCACATCGAACAGAATTTTATGACCGCCGTTGATCGATTTAAATTAATATGTGTGTATTTGTTTTTTTTTTGTTTCAGGTAAGGCCATGTTTACTAGACAATCGAAGATGTAAATGGCCTTCCCAAAAGATCCGAAAACAGGTAAAGCTAGTAATTAAAGCAACAGAATTAAAAATATTTTATTTATTCTGTTATCAAAAATATAAAACAAAAAATAACAATAATCTAATGTATGTGCGCAATGTGTTGAAGCGCAAATTTTTTTCAAAACTCTGCACGTTGTCGAAATTTCTCGTGTTTGCAATCATCAGGATTTTTTCCCCGGTCGTACGGTATGGGTAACAGTGAAGTCATTTAGGAGGGTCGATCGAGAGCGCGGCAAAATTGAAAATTGCCATAATGCAGCGGCAGTTATGGTAATGCCCCGTAATATCGGTGCGCGCGCGGTCATAGGGCGTGATTTGAAAGGGGATTTTTATACTGAATTTCACCACCTATCCACGTAAGTCTCGCGCGCGGAGTAGTATCGAACAGGTACTCAATTATCTAGAAGGGGAGTAGCATGGTAATTCGCGCGGACCCTTCCTCCGCAACTTGCTCCCCGCTTATGATCGATTACTGTAATCATTAGCGCTCGTAATCACTCGATAAGGTCTCAGATCGATTTGTTTCTTTATTTTCGTCCGATTATTCGTAGTGACATATAAATGTATTCAGTTTTGATTTCATTTACTTCAATGTGAAACTAGAATTATTTAAAATAAAACACGATTTTTTTAATTTTTTTATTTTTCACGATTTTTCGTGTTTTATTTTGCGCAAAAGTTTGCAGATTGTGATTATCAACAATTATCAGAGAGATTATTCGAAAATGCCTAACTGCTCTCAAACGACGCTTCTTCTCTTCCGTGTACGTTCTGCATTTCAGTAAAATCATCAACGTCTCTGACGCGGGTTTAATCCGGCAGCGGCGATTAATTGTGCTGTGCGAACCGCGCGATCTTAGTGTCTTACTAGCGCGAGTGCATCAATCACGTTCCCGCGGTGCCGTTATTACGGGGCGAACCGGAGATAACTTATCACGTCTAATATCATCGATCTAGAGAGACGCACCCGTGCCGTTTTGCATTTCGATTATGCGCTGCGCGCACGCCGACCGGATCTCGGGCCGCGGACTGCAGCACCACCGGCTTTGCGGCCCTTACGGTAGACGTTGATTCATGTTGTTACATTTGAGATGCGCCGAGCGAGAAAGAGAGAGAGACGAGCGCGAGAAACCATGGCACGCACAGTCGCGACTAATTGAAATCTACGACTTTGAACTTTGGCGTCGCCGGAACGAGAAATAGGTGCGAGGCGACGCGAGAGAACCGCGACATATTCCAGTTTTTGATGTGCACTAAAAATATCGCTTAATTGCGATTCTGCATTTAGCGAACAGTAATGCGACTAATTTCCTAATTTGTTATTAACGAGAAAGCGATAAAGTTTGATAATAACGCTAAAAAATAGTCTGTAAATATTTCGTAAGCACAATTAGAGTAATTAAAAATCTGATAAGAAAATATAAAGAAATGTTATCTGAAAAAGACGGTTTAAAACGCGTTCGATCAGTCACGTGATTGTTAATTTCTTATTGGCGCACAACCATATATCTTAGTGATCTATAGAAGAAATAGCTCACTTCATCGACAATTCGGAACATCCGTCAATCATCTCGATTTCCGCTGAATTTAGTTTTTGCTAGTTGTTATGTCCGTCATAGAACTAAAGTTCGCTGTCGAAGCGCCGTTAACTGATAATCGATTTTACTGATCGATTTTATTGACGAACTTTAATTGCACTACGTAAACGTACGTTGTCTTTTTTGGAATCGCAACAATTTGCGCTGTTGTAAAATTATTACAAAACAATTTTTCGGCTACGTTTTTCGAAAGATTGATCAATCATAAAGTAAATCAATTAAGTTCAAAAGATTTCGGCTCGATTGTAGCCTTCATACGCCGTCTACGTAAAATATTGTGAAAAATGTCTCAAGAGCCGAGTACTTCGGTTAGCCAATAATACTGCGCATATATCTACGTGTGCGTCAGAGGTGTAGGTGCAACCAACATGGTGGAGCGTCATCATTCAGCGTTTATGTCCCGGCTGGATCGCGCCTGTGTTAGATGATTGGGCTTTTCAAGCACGTACTAACTTAGCATCATGCGCGGTCGCTCGGGCATTTTTCGACTATAGAGAACGTGAACCAGGGGAATAAAACACAGGACGAGCTTGATTTACGAGCCGAAGAGGGAGGGGTCTCGACTCAGAAAAGTGAAAGTATTTTTTTCACGAGCACTGATATTTTTATCTCCCGGTAACTTAATATTAGAGGTGACAGGTATAAGAAAATTGCAGAACGTAGAACATGAAAGAGAAAGAGAAGAGAGAAAGATAGAGAGAGGGACAGCTAGATAGAGGTAATATCGTGAGTGTATCAGATATAATTTCGTATTCAGGACATGATTAAGTGGAATAATTTGAATAAGATTGAATATGCGAGAAAAATAAACACGGCGCATCAAACGCCATCACGTACGCGCGAGGGATAGGTATAGTTAAGACGCACTTCGCTGCGCAATCTCACCGCGGCTTTCATGTGTGCAGTTTCCCGCGAATTCTTTCGGTATTTCACGCAAAATATCACCTGACCACATGAAAAAAAAAAATCAACTTATTGACCGCGTCCGGGTCTATCACGCGTCCAATTCTCTTACGTAAGACTTACCGTCTGCATTCGATTAGCGGATGATGTTACGCTCGCCGTGCACACTCTCGAAATTCTCGTCGTTATTCGCGCGAAATATGATCTTGCGAAATATTTGCTACTCCTTATACTCGTAAATCACAGGTTGAGAGATACGTTTTGTCGCCCGAGTCGTAATCGCGCGAGTGGTGATTTTCAAAACGAAACGGTATGGATGTATTTTTTGTCGAACGGCTTCACAGCGCGCGAGTTCCCGTCTCGATAGCATTCCTCGCGGTAGATCGATACGTAGCGCGAGGCCCGAAGCCAAACCGTATACACCGTACGGTATAAAACACAAGGTTAGCCTTGCATACGCGTATGCGCGCATCGACATTTATGAATACACACGAACGCGTCACGTATATGTAGATTTCTAACGGCGGACAATCAAACGCGTAGTGTGCACGTGGTGTCGATATTACTTCGCATACGGAATCCATGTTATCGCGTTTATGCACACACACACATACACACACACACACGTACACGTGGAAACGGGAAAGGGTGGAGACTCCAAGTACGAGATACGCGTTAAGGTATCTCCTTCCTAACGGGCTCTGCGCGTTGGAACATTCAACGAATGCACGGATGCATGTAGGTAGAGACGCGTCCGCTCGCGTGCATAAGGCGCGGGTGCACGCGCACATCCGTGTTTGTGTGTGTGTGTCCGCACGCACACGGACGATGACACGTACGAAAACTACGAACTACCGACAGACGTTCCACGCCACCGCCAGCGACGCCCACTCTCCTAAAGTTGCCAAGACCTCTGACAATGAGTCTCGGCTCGACAGCGGCTCTCATTCGGCCGCCGAGTGGCAACAAAGCGAATCTTGGTAGAACCGATGATCCGAGAACGGAAGCCACCTAGAGCGGTCTGAACGCGGTGGAAATGAGGTCGGATGCCGGTCTTCTCGGCGCGCGGCGAACAAAAACTGAGGCATTTCCTACCTCCGCGCTTCAATGTGGTCGATGTATCTACCGTGACTTAGACCTAATTCCGCTGGCTGCTGTGAATCAATTCAATTTCTGAGAACAATTTCCGAAGTACGAATTATCTGATACAAAATTTCATTTGTAAGATCTCGCGGATAATTCTAATAGCAAACGAAGTGTGTGTTTTTTGTTTTTCATTGGACGGCGCATTGCGAACTTTGTAATTTTTACATTTCTCAATATATTACGTTTTATATAAAAATATGAAAGCACACACACACACACACACAACACTTTCGTAAAACTATTAAATTCGAATATATAATGTGTAATTCTCCGTGAAGAAAAAAAAACAAAAAACGCCCAGAAATTCTAAGAAAACCCGAGCGATCCATCATCGAGAGTGCCATTGCGCGAAAGTATTCGTTGGATGCAATTTTATGTAGCTCTCTCGGCTGCTATGATTTCTTACGATATTACTGCGCGCTGTATACGCTCGCAAAGGTTGGCACACGCGCCACTTCTCGACGCTAAGGGCTATTTTCATGACGAGGGTTGGGGACGCGACACCAGAAACATCGTACCCTTTCGGACCATATTACGGCGCATAGCCTGTATACCCTATATTACGCTTAATCGCCTCCATTATTTACGGGGGCTGCAGAATGCAGCCGAGGCGCCGTGTCTGCGCGATAGTCTCCGCTCGGAATCTTTTCCCTTGTGTGCGCGCCGGTTTATACCGGTATTTTGTTTTCCGCCGCGTTTTCCAAGAAGAATCGAATTCGCCAGCGAAACATTAATGTAACAAAATACCGGCGTATTTATTTATGTAAAAAACGAGCCTTTTGTTCCTATCAATTATTGGCAAAATCTGCCGCTGATAAAATCGAAACCCGCGTCATTAATCTCGGGAACGCGAACGCACATTTTGAACTCGCGTATAAAACTGATATCTGTATTTATATATTTTTAGAGAGAGAGAGAAAGAACGTGAATTTGATAAATTCAAATTTGATTAAGATAATTTCTTTCATATTCTCAATTACGTTCAAGCAATATTATTTTAATATTTTTTATAAGCATATAATCAAGCAATTTAGATAATTTACACAATTTATATCCCTAACAAAAATGATTGAGACTGCCATTATAAAGTAACAGCCAGAGACAACCGTATATTGTATATCATTCACATACAAAGAGAACACATTACACGAACACGATATGCTATTTTCTTTGAGAAACGACAATCGACGACGAGGAAGTCGCTCGAGGAAGACAATGAGGGACTCGCCCCTCGAGAGACCGCACGGTTCTATTTCGGGGCGGTTTCAACGTACACGTACGTGAGAGACGCGAGGGAACGCCTCCCCTAAGAAGTCAATTATTTTGCCGCGCGTGCACGGATCGGCGCGGGAGATCTTTTTAGCGATGACCGAGGTGTACGGGCGCAACTTTCACACGTGGGCTCCCGCGGGAGCGAACGCGCGGTGTGCGCGCGGTCTACCGTCTAATTATATCTCACTTTGTTTGAGTACAACGCACCTTTCGACGCGCACCCGCTGTGTTCCTCCTCCTCCTCCTCGTATGCCATACTTCTATCCCTCCCCTCTGCCGACTGTTGTGCTCTCGTTCTCGGCTCTTTGGCGAACCAGCAGCTCTCCGAGCGACAACTGGATGCGCGCCAAATCGAACACGATCGCTCGTTAAATCGAGCCGCGGTTCACGTAAATTTCCTGTTCCGCCGAACGCTTGCTAGACGCTCGCGCGCGCGCTGCCTCGTGATGATCTCGAACTTGTCCTCGCTGAGAAGTATTATTGTAAACGGAAAACCCGGATCAAGGTCTTCTTTTTGTTACATATGTCGCACGGAGTAGATACACAGAGAGTGGCCTCGTGTGGACGTGAGACGATGTCGCCGTCTAACATTGAAATGTGTACGCAAATAAATATTTACCTTCCCGCACTTGCTGAAGTGCTTTCACTTGTGGAAATATTACCGTCACATTTATTTTCCGTAGTTTCGTCACATTGAAATTGTGCATTCACGTATTTAAAAATTAAAAAAAAAAAAAAAACGAATTCATATAATTTATATAATTATTTTATTTGAGAAAATATTTAAAAAACTAAATTAATTTCGTTTTAATATTATATCGCGTATTCTCTTTCACTCTCTTTTTCACTCTCTAGAAAATTATATTAATTATTTTTTTTTGGTCACAGATGCTACTGAAATCTTAAATATTTAAACAATTTTTAATCTTTTATCAAAGATTTCTTGCGTCATTAAAATCAATCATCGGACTATCGATAAAAAAACGGAGAAAAAAGATTTTACAAAACTTTTTGTCTCTCTAACCCGTTTTCACCATCTTCGTTTTCTCTTTCCCCATAAAACTTGAACTAGCACGCATCTTCGTGGCTCGTCTTTTGTTTCGAAAATCCCGAGTGACCTACTACCCCGGTGACTCGCTTTACTACCCCCGCGGGACGACGCGGTGGCGTGCGATGAAAAAAAAAAGTACAGCGCGACGGGATGAGGCAGCGTCGGCGTCGTGTTGGTGTTGGTGCAGCAGCAGGAGGAGGAGGAAGAGGAGGATGAGGATGAGGAGGTGGAGGGTGGCAGAAAGGGTTGGAGGAGGAGAGACCGAATCGTTTAACGAGTCCATCGCACGAACGCGACGCGAAATGAGCAGCTAATCGATAGCAGTTCATTGAGTTTCGGCCTCCACGTACGTCGACTCCCCTCGCACGGTCTTCAACCCCGTGCGTCATTCTCCCTCTCTCCTGCTCCCACGCATCCTGTAGATTTATCGCGGCTAGTGATGGCGTTGATTCCCTATTATGTAACGTGAATGAAAACTTTTATACATTGTTTCGGTTCTGCTTTTCACAATATAATTTCGTACAGTGTTAATCTTCGGATAAAAAATAATATCTACAAAATTTAGAAAAATTTTTTTGCATCAATAAGTGTTCGAGTTGAGTAATTTACTTATTGAGTAAATTCTTATTATTTATATATTTCCATTTTTGGTTCAACTTGTTTTGCACAAACTCTCTTCTCGGTTTCCAAAAAATGATTTTTTTCTTTTGTAACCCATCTGTCACAATTCCCCCAAACTATCAGTTTGCAAAATGTCTGTTCAATTCCTCAAAGTTTAATATTTTTATAATATTAAAAATAATACATAAAAATCACTTTCTTATTTATCTCGTTTCAACAGCGTAGTATCTAAAATTTCTTGAATAAATTGCCTGTTGTACAACAACAATTTTTTATCCGTACATGTGCGATTGAAAGCCATCGCTAGCGTGGCTCCGCGCCACCCCTGCACAACGTGTCTTTTTCTCTGTCTGACCCGACGCGGACCGCCACCCCTCGCGTCCCACCTTTCCTGGCGGCCTGTACGCTGTGTCAATCGTCTCTTTCACCCCTATCTTTTATCCGCACGATACTCTCACCGTCGACGCGACGCGAGCGGGGGCGCCGCGTGTTGCACGCCGACGCATCGGCGTAACGGCGNTCTGCGTTAACGTCGTCGACGGGTCGTGGCATCGTCCTCGCGGTGGCGTCCTCCCTCGATTCGCCGCCACTATCGGTGGCGGTGACGGCGGCGGTGGTGGCGGTGGCGGCGAAACGCGAGGGAGGAAAAGGTCACGTGGGTTATCTGGCCGTTCCGTGTGAGAGCGTGTGCGCGTCTTACGTTGCGCGTCAGTCGACACGGCGACTCCGACGAGTTCGCGGCGGTTTAAATATAAACGCCGACGCTCTCGTCCGCGTCGCCGCCGCCGCCGCCGCCGCCGCCGCCGCGACTCCTTTCCGGCACACCTCGAGTACCGGATGCGGGTCACGCACCGCTGGCTTTCTCCGCCGAGAGGGTCCGGACCACGCCACGCAAGCTCCGAGTACATTTTTACGCGCGGGAAATTAATAGAGCAATGTGGGCGCGTTATCGGGACAATCACGGTGTTCCTGTTTTATCGCGATCACATTTCTCGATAATGTCGTATCGGATTTGTCACTGGGGTTGTTATTAGTCTCTCGCAGATTTCACGGCCATTGAAAATGCATGGTTAATCTCTCCATATCACGCGAAATTAATATCGAAATATATGTAATTCAAATAAAGAGCATTTTCTCCTACTCTCTCTCTCTCTCTGTCTCTCTCTCTTTCTCTCTCTCTCTCTCTCTTTCCTCTCTCTCTCTCTCTCTCTTTCGAAACGTTTATTTTTTATTACTCCATAAATGATTAATCCTGCGGATTTAAATATATCTCCTCGTAAATTCCCTAGAGGAACTACACAGAATTTATCTTGCCACGCGAGGGTGTCGCATTGCTGTTGGCAATTTCAATATAACTCATATTACTCGTAGGCAGGATCGTATATACATATCTCACTACTGGAAGCGCGTATTGCGCGTGTGGGGGCGGATGCTGTATATACGCGTTGTCATTTCTGCAGTTTTATCGTTCGCATGCGTTTTGTTCCGATGTGGATTTATGCCGTATCACGCGTATTTCTGCCGAGCGAGCTATGCCGCAATAATTCGAAAGTTCATACCGTCTCCACGATTGAACGAGAGGCGCGACGTTAAAAGTTTCCCTGGATTCGCAGGAAACCGAACACCCGGTAACAACGACCTTGAATATTCCTGCGTTTGCGCGCGCGTGTACACTCGGAGGAGATGGTTCGTTAAACCAGGAATGTGTAGGACTTCGTTACGGAGTTCCGCTTTCATTACGAACTGCTCGAATCTCGTCAATGACTTAAAGCCGAAGAGCGAAGACGTGCGACGAGAAACTCTCTGGCGAACTTACGTCTTGTACTTTCTTATTGGACATTTAGCTTCATTAATAACTTAGAGCCGTGCGGTAATTCCGCGCAAGCGCTTCTGCGATTTAAATAATATGCAACGTGATGGAATGAATATGTTGTGTTCAATATCTCTCTTTGTGTGAGGTTTCTAATTAGCTGCAGAAAAAAATTCACCTCATCAATGCAATACGCGACGATTGCGGGCAATATTGCTTGCTTAAAATACATTCAACACAATTATTTTTCATTTAGCGAAGTTTCCGACTCGAAGTGGCATCAATCGCACAAAAATATTTCTTTTTTCTTGCGTTTGAAAAAGAGAAATTTCTTTCTAACAACCAAGCATAGCTCTCAATGTTTTTCTCACAAAGCAGAGTTTTAGCTATACGTACTCTTGTTTTCATTGACTTTCGCCGGAAACAATCTACGCCAACTGCAAGCGTTTATCTCACAAGAATAATTGCGTTCTTTGCATATTTTCGCGGAGGTTCGCCGAGTTAACTCGCACTTGTAGCTTCGTTCGACGAAAACGATTTTCTTTCACATCCGACGCGTTTCAATCTCCATCTCCTAACGTCGCGCGTGTCCTTGTCTTCCTTCTTACCGAGAGCCAGCACGTGCGCATCGCATCCCATCTTCTTCTCGTCTCTCCTTGCGCCACGATAAACGCCAGCAGTTTTGAACGGCTCCATTCTCACCCAGCATTTCCCCATCACCGGAAGATAAACTTCTATAAAATTTCTCTGCCGCAGCGAGTTTAAGCCCTCCTCCGCCTTCCATCTATCCACCCCTCGCTGCGTTCCCCACAAGCTGCATTGCCAGTCAATATTATCCTCCGCTCTATTCGAACCTCATTCCAGACGGGCTGGTGCCAGAATAGAGATCCTCGTCGCGTTTTGTTTTGTTTAACTTTTATCAGCAATTCAAAACGAAAAAAAGATAGAAATTTGAATATGTGAAAGAAAAAAACGCGGGATTTTGATTCAGAAGCAAAGTATGTTATAAGAAGAGAGAGAGAGAGCACAGCAAAAACATTCCAGACGCTGACTCTTCTAAACCAGTAAAAGTTAAGCCTTCGTCGTAACTCCAGCATCCCGTTATGCTTCCGCGACACTGATCATCCTCGCAAACTGCTTGGTGATCTCGCCGTTTATGCGACAGTTACTTCTCGGCGCAGCCGCGAGAAGAGGCTCTTCATGAAGGCTCCGTAACGAGCGCTGACATAGCACAGACGCGTTCTCTTTTTCGTACGTTCGTCTTTGGCATCATTTCATGATGTAACGTAAATTCATTAACATATGTTTTAACTTGTCCGCGACATGAGAAGCTGGGAACTCTAATATAGCGCATAATAAAACATATCCTAAGAGTTGTAATAATTTCAAGTTGCATTATTAGATTTCCACACAATGATTGACTCTTATTTGATATAAGAGAGAGAGAGAGAGAAAGAGAGAGTGCGCAAGTAATTAACTTGAAAAGGAAGAGAGAAGGTTCAGGTTTGTGCCGGACAGAGTCGGATTTTAGGATTAAGCCTTTAATTAGTAATATTACTTAAGTAGTCTCTTTTGAAAACTTACTATGTCAGTTCTGAGTAGGCGACATTCGAGGTTAAAGGAGGTTTATCTTTATAGGACGTTGGTAGATAGGTGCTCGCGCCAGCTATTGCCGGGAGGTACCAGGGTTGTATCTAACTATACCGGTAGGAGTATACTTCAAGATTCCGGTACCTGATTTCTAACGAGCGCCGGGGCCTTCACGTACTCGCAGGAAGTTTGTTCGGTATATCGGTAAGATCGCAAGTTGGACGTGAACCGGCTCGTTGAGAGCAATTGGACGCCCGCATGGCCAAACGCATTAGTCGCTTGATTGGTATTCCAAAGATCCTCGGTGTGGGAGACTCGAGGTAGTTTCGTTCATCCTCTCTCTCTCTCTCTCTTTTTCTCTCTCTCCTCTCTCCTCTCTCCTCCCATCGCTCATCTTATCTCTCTCTCTCTCTCTTTCATGTTCCCCTCTTTCTCTTTCTCTCTAAAAGCATAGGATCTTCATCACGGTGCCTGTTACGAATAAGCTCTTAATTCCTTGTAGGGTTCTTGACTCCCACTTCTGCTGTCTCTCTGACTCTGCCTTGTGTCCCCCCGGCCCACCCTCCTACACGGGTCTCTTCCTCTCCGGTACCTTCTCCCTTTCTCAATCCGAGAGTCTCTCGGTTCTCTCCCACTGCTTCGTCTGACTCCTACTGCCGCTTCTTCCAATGTACATCCTCCCTTCTTCCTCCTGCCGCGAACTCCCTGCGGCGCGCGCCTCGCCCCTCGTCCGCGACCCACCCGCTCAACGACCGCCACCCCACTCCACCCCATCCTCCCAACGCCACTTTCTTGGCTTCTCTCGCTCCTCGTGCTCTTCTCTCTCTCCTGTTTTGCTCTTATACAAAAGCCGACGTGGGCTGTATGCTCGTACAGATGTGCCTAGCGCTGGACTCGAGCATACGAAAAGCTGGAGCAAGGGAAACTCTCTCAGCACGGGATAATATCTCTCTATTTATGCACAAATTCTTTTGAACTATTCTCGCGAAACGTGAATTCAACTCTACAAATGACTCATCTCTCGTTAATTGCATCGCGCGAGCGTAAAAGTGACATAACTCTTGGATTGCTTGCAAAGAATAACTTTCTGAGGGAACTTTGAGTTTTCTCTAGTCTTCAATTTTGTAAGACTAGGGAAAAGAAAGACAGAAAGCACTTGAAGTTATTAGAAAAGTTGCACCACTTTTCTCTACTTAAGACTTGAGATTGAATCATCGGGTTACCCTAACAGAGAAAGCTAAAAAAAAAACTTCATTAACGTTAAATGACATGCGACAAAAAATGCTCTTCTTGCTTTCTTCTTTGATCGTCTGATTCATACCGCAGTTTGTTGATTCATTTTTATTCAATGCTCGCTGCAGCCTGTTTTGATCTCCCCTTAGTTTTGCTCGTGTTCGCGCGGGTTTCACTACGATTGCTCGCTCGGATACCGTGTCCTCCCTTACGGAGCGAATAAAGTAAAGCGAAGCGGAGAAGCGTATATCGACCTCGAGCCCGTAGGTGTGGGTCCCGAGAGTGGTCGGTCTGCTCACGCTTGGCAGCCTGACGACTATACGAACTTCCACTCCCGAGCTCCGTATTCTCTCGGGTAAGCCCTCGAAAAAATCCCCATTGCCAGGAGAAATGGGGGCAGGAGTGGCCCTGGAGGGAGGAGGAAGTGTAATCGGGCTAGAAGGGGGCTAGGGAGAGACCGGCAAAGGGGCAAAAAGGGGGAGACTCGGGGGAGAGAGTTATATACACTGTGGGTCTCTCCCACCGTCGTCGCCTCTTTTCTTCGTCTTCTTCTTCATCTTCTTCTCTTTGTCCGTATCTCCGTTGATCTCTCTCTCTTTCTCTCTTTTTTCTCTCTCTCTTTTCTCTCTCTTCACCGCAGCAATTCTTCCTTTCTCCTTTCAACCGGCCTCCGGTCGTATTCCATTTAGCAGGGGCGCCGTTGGAACCATCATAGAATACCTTACAGCGAAGCAAGAGCGTAGCCGCCACAGTACTACGGGAGAAATAAAAAGGATCCTCCTCTCTTCGCAGCATGCCAAAATAAAACGGCACTCTAGCTGCTTGCCTCTCTCTTTCTTTCTCCTTTCCCCTCACTTGCCATGTTCCTTCTGGCCGTTCCGTTTAGTCTGTGACCAGCGAGAGAGAGGGGGGGGAGAGAAAACGAGAGAAAGAGAAAGATAGAGAAAAAGAGATAGAAAGAGGCACCGAGGAAGGAGGAAAGAGATCGGAGAGACGGTCAAGTTGAGAGGGGGTAAAGGGGGACAGAGAAAAGAGACGGGCGCTTTATTGGTCTCTGGGAAACCGATCCCCCTCAAGGGCAATTAGCGAAGTACAAAACGGAGGTAGCTCTCTCGGTTTATAGATTGGACGGTGAGAGGCGATTGAGTTCCCTTCCCCCTTCTCCTTTCGAACATATAGATCGCGTAGTGCACGATGAAGTGAAAAGTGTCACGGATAGCTTAATCTCGCGGATTAATATCGGTCAATAACAAGGATCGTACTAACGCGAGCGCTATTCAACCTAATTAGCGCGGACTATAACGCGGGAGGGAGGCAGCGCTATGCACGAGAGCACGACAGGTGATTAGAAATTATGTTGACGTGAATCACGAGCCATTTGCAGACGTTTAGATTCCACGATATATCACGAATTTTTTAGCGCGGATTTCGATTCTTTGTTTTCGGATACGCAGAGTATCTTTATCATGCACATCATATCTTTATTAATTATACCAAGTGTTATGCAATAATTCACTAAGGCACCCACAGATAATATAGAAGGAAAAAAATATTTTTATTGTATTTAGTATCTTTGTAAAGAAAAATGAAGACACAAGATTAGCAATATAGCGCGTTTATATATTTTACTTGTTATAAAACATTTTCCAAAGTTACAAAGCAGCACGTGTTCGTATGTGTAAAAGATCATAAATTTTTTTAACAAGGTCAATAAAAAAAACTATCAGCAAGAGGATGAGGAGGCTTGATTCGGCTCCTTGCTTCGAGACTCCTTTTCAAGATGTCTTTCACCACCGCCTCTCCTCCTCGCCTCGCCCTTTCCTGTCATTCGGACAACCAGCTCAAGGACAGTCACCTCCCGGCGAGAAATGTTACTGGAGCGTGTGTGTGTGTGTGTGTGTCACTGTAGGAAAATGCGTTTGCCACACACGACTGACAATGTTGCCTAATTTTTAGCGACATTTTTCATCTTAAAAATTCGCACACAAGATTCGAAACTCACGAATAATTTGAAGTATCTGTTGCATAATAATAAATGTCGCGTTATTAAAAAAAAAAAAAAACGCCGATGCTAATTTTACAAACTTCGCAATGTAATTGGAGAGTAAATGTAGTTATCCTTATTTAGTTATTCGTCTCGACTGAAATTGAACTTCATTTTACGTGTCTTATTTCGGATAGCCAGCAATTTTCCTCAAACGGACGAAATATTTTCGGAACGAGTGGTGTTTTTCCTACACGAAATTGTATATTTTTTTCTATACAGGAAATTAATGCCGTCCGTTAATGACGTATTTTACCTCGACCTATACTTAGACTGACGTCGACTATCTCGGAAAACACCGTTCGAACACCGCTCCGTCTTGATAAATGAAACCTCTCTTATTTCATCATCAGATTTATTTTATCAGTACATCCTGCAAATGTAACACTCGTTTACATGTGTTGCTCGTTCGACTTGGACAGATAAGAAAGGTTTTCTTCTTTTTATCAAAATACTAATCTTATCACTTATTCCCCTTTTCATGGAATACGACTCGAAGTCGCTCGGAGATCTTCGGCAACGTTTCCACCAATTCCGAACGACCCTGGTGGTTCGTTGGAAACCGCGCGAGAGAGGAAAAGATTAATGTCGATAGTCCCCCCTCCCTCTGATTAAACCTTCGGCGCCTGTATTCCCCCTTGCGCTTCTCTGCCAGTATATTCTCTACCTTCTGCCTCATCCTTGTGGCGCACCCTATCCTCTCCCCTGCTATATCTCCCGTCCCGTTTTCCCCTACCCTACCGCTCAAGACTCTCGTCGAGGCGAGATAGCCTCCTCGTAGCGTGTACGCGTCATCGCCAAGTATAATATTCCCTTGGCAGGCCAGCAGGCCTGGCTCGCTGGATCGTCGGATCTCACATGTGAGCTCAAGACCTGGAGGGGCCGGGCCCCCGCGTGTCCACGCACATACACACAGGCACACGCATATGTTCGGTCTTTAGATAGATAGTGTGTTTCAGTGCGCGGCGGAGGTGCACGAAGCAGGCAGACAAGCACGCAAGAACAGAGGAACGGGGAAAGGGGCGGCAGGGTCCGTCGGGGCGTTATTGAAACACTGACTGGTTGCTTAGAGCACGTGGGACGTGTGCGTTTCGAGCGGATCGTCGCCGATAATTGTGGGCGATCGTGCGATGCACCGAGTGGCTTTCGTGCGGCGCGTCCGCATCGCCGTGGCGAAGTCATGCCACCCGGAAGCGGTCGCAGCTAATGATCTTCGCGTATTAATAGGCAGGCGTGATATCGAGATGAGACAACTGCCTGGATTAGTTCATGGACCTACACAACGCGTATGAACGTGCACGAAGAGAGATAGAGAGAGAGAGAGAGAAAGAGAGAAAGGGAGAAAGAGGAAAAGAGATATCTGCCTCGATTAATTATCGGGCCTTTGTCGGTAGAAATAAAGTGTCATGAAAGAAATAGCTAATGCGGGGGAACAAATTGCATCGTTAAGGTCGAAAAGTTGGAACGTTAGGAAAAAATCTATATCCGTTCATAGCTTTTCGGACCACATCGAAGTCTAGAAACACCAGTATATATACCTCGTTTCTAATATTTTTATTTGTAAATGAGCAGATATAAAAAATATATGTATAAAGAAATAATCGCATTTATTTTAGCATAAAGTTTTTACTCAAGGTTTTACGTTTTAAAAACGTTGCAAACGTTGATTAAACCTTTATACAGCATCAATACTACGTCTGTTGGGTGTTTTATATTGGATGTGGAAACTCGCGGAAGCATTCGATTGCATTTCTCATATCGACGATACCACGTCGTATTACGGAAAATAACCGGCAGCGAAGCGTGTATACATGGTTATTTTACCTACGCGCGCGGCTCGTTTTTTTTTTCTTTTTTTTTTTCGTGCACGTTGGCGTAACACATGCAGCGCGTTACCGAAAGAAGCAAAGTGCGAGAAGAGAAGAGGAGTGCGCGCTCCCAGCTCGCGGGGCAAGACGCGACTGGAGGGAAACGAATCGAAACCGCCGCTACGTGGGAGAGTCGAATAGAGCAGGGCGCGTGCTCGAAACCGAGCGCCGCTCTATCCTCTTCTTTTCTCTTCTCCCGTCCCGCGACGAGAGGGATATTTGGATCGCGCGCAGCATCACGCTCTTCCTCTTCAGCTTTCGTCCCGCCGTCAGGTGATATTGAATGTCGCGTCAACGGAACACGTTCGATCCGTTATGAATTTCGAGATGCTTATAACACATATCCGCCGCGTGTGTTAATCTTCTTATTTTGTTTTGTTTTGTTTTCTTGTCTTCTATTGCGCGGAGAAACGTACAATCGTATGTCCTTGATAATGGACGAGAGACACTGATCATCACCGACTTGTTGTAATTACACCGACTGGCTATAAGTACGCGCGCATTTTCTGTTCCGAGAAAGAAATATAGCAGTCAGGTTCTTCACACACATCCCCCCGCATTGCGATAAGATAAACGAGAAGAGAGAAAAGCTGTGTGTTATAATGTGTAGACAGTTTTAATGCTTCACTGTTGGCCTTGTGCGGGACGAGCTTCTGCAAGGATTTCTCGGATATAGAAAACATATATCCTGCTTGGTCAAAAAGTTCACACAACGATGAGACTCTCTTGATGCCACTGAATTAACAGCTTTCTCTCTCTCCCTCTCTCTCTCTCTCTTTCTCTCTCGCGAATTCCGGTAAATTTTACGATACACGACATAGGTTTTTGCCCGTCTCTTCTCTCGCTGATTTTTTAAATAATTCTAGTTCTTTTAAAACAATTAGTTTCAATTGATATTCAGGCCTGCCGCGTTAAATCTCAGTACCCGATCATGGAAAATTCATTATCGGGGAAATATGCCGAGAATATTAAAACTCGTTATATGTCGTTATAATTTTTACGCTTAGCGCTCGGCACTTCAGGACTCCGGTGTTCTTCTTCGTTAACGCTCGCGGCGGGGAACTCTCTGTTGTCGTCGCCGTCGTCGTCGTTGGACTTTTCCCCTCGGTGGAAGGCAGTGACGCACGTGTGCGTGCGTGTATTATATCTCGCCACACTCGCGCGCTATACGCCTCGGGAGTAATGGATGTGTTACACGGCCGAGGATTCAGAGAAACACGGACACGTATGGGGCGATACATACGGGAGGGACGGGCGGACGGACAGACGAATGGGAGACTGTTACACCCAATTGTCCCTCGTTGCGCAGGGGTCAAGTAAGGTAGCCAACCGGCCACGCCGGATACCGCGGTTGTTCGTGGCTCCGACGATGCTACTCCCGATCGCGCTGTATTTTAATCTCAACTCAACGAGTTTCCAAGTTACCGTGAGATCGAATGATAAAGAGCGACTTTTCGAGTCTACGTTGAATATCTTTGCGAAATGATTATTATTCGATTGAATAACTTCAGTTGGATGAGAGAAGAAAATTTTCAATATTGAAAACTCTCAGCGAATGTAGCAAATAAAAAATATCGCGAGATTATATTTTATATTGTAAATTTCTTCTCGTAGATTATTTAAATTAGAGAAAATATTAAGAGAATATTTTTTTAATCTGAGAAAATATTAGACTTTATTGAATAAGATAATAAAGAATAAATTTCATTCTATTTATATTTGCAATTTTACATCATATCTTTGCACAACGTAGTGCAACGGAGGCAAAAGTGCGTGTCTTTTCTGTCGACGCCACTGTGCTCGTCCGCCGCCGCCGCCACCACCGCCCCGCCGTCACGTCGTCGTCGTCGTCGTCGTCGTCGTCTTCTTCTTTTTATTTCTTCTTCTTTTTTTGGGGCGCACACGTGTGAGGTTATCCCACCGACGGTGACCCCGTCGTCCTCCTACCGTCGTCTTCTCCTCCTCCTACTCCGCATTTGCTTTCCAGATCAGAAGTGCTTCTTCCACAACGATCTCCGCCGATCTCCTCTTGACGCAACCTGGACGCTTTGGAAGTGTATACCGATGACGTCACTCGCGCTCCTCTCCTCTTCTCACGCTCGACCTATATATCGGTGACTGATTCGTCGGCATTACTCTCGGATGCCGGCATAATCACGCGTATCCTTGAAGGGTGGACGTGCGAAAACTCAAGTGTGGAATCTGTTCTCTGTTTTACTGCGCATCTCGATCTGTGATCTTTCGACGAAGACAACTCCGGTTTCGCGGATCTCGTAACCTTTCGAAGACGTCGCAAGGACGATCCACGTTTCATGGCGATGATGAATCTCGAAATATCGAGGTTGTCGCATGTTTTTCCTGTAGATGTATCGACTGTGACGACTCAATTTTGTCGCCCCGGGAGAAATCAGCGGAGTTCCGATCGTCCGCGGGATTCCCGCTACTTTGTATCAATGAATACGGCAGCGACGATCGCGATATAGTAAGGATTCGATTATAAGAATCCTGAGAAAGACGAAAAGGGGGAAGGGGGACTGAGACGATGGGATGCGTTGAACGGTAAAAGTACAACGGGGAAGAAAAATAAAAGCGCTTTGAGAACGAGGGCGTCGGTAATTGCCGGCGGCCTTGAGACCCGTTCACTGTAGAAGCCTACATGTATTTATACGACGATGGATTTGGTAGGCAAATGAGCCGAAATTGAGAGTCGCACGATTCGGACGGCGTAGCAAAAGAGCGAGAGAGCGAGAGAGAGAGAGAGAGAGAGAGAGAGAGAGAGAGAGAGAGAGAGAGAGANGAGAGAGAGAGAGAGAGAGAGAGAGAGAGAGAGAGAGAGAGAGAGAGAGAGAGAGAGAAGGAAGAGCGACAAGAGAGGATGAGAAGAAGGATCGGCGACAGGCGGTCGAATCGCAACGGCCAATAGGTATTTTGCCCCGGTTAAAACACATAGAGGAGAAATCACCGGTAGGCCACAATCATTTCTCCATTATCCAAAGAGCTACCCAGAAGAAGCAACTAAATCGACCACTCGAGCGAGCGTTCTTCGCGAGCAATCATCCTAACGGGCCCAATTCGGTCCTCCTTTTACGCCGCGACCGGCACGGCCGTCGTGTTCCGGGTCCCTGACGAGTTTGACCTTTTCTCCACTCCTCTTATTACGCACCGTTTAATTACTTTAAATATTCCTCGATTTATCTTGATTAATCGCACACGCTATGCGTGTGCGTTTCTGAATATGTATATCTTATAAGAGATATTTCACAATAAATTCTATTCGCTTATTGCGTGAGCTAAAAATTTCTATATATTGAAAGAAATAGATAATCTATTAACTGTCTATTTCAATCTCTAGTGATTGTTAATACCATTGAATTAAAAGTTCCATTGTAATCAATTAATAATTATCATATTTTTCCGCAACTTTTTTTTACAAAATAATATTAACGAAAAAAATATTGTAAGTAAAGTTGTAAAATTCGCATATTCGTCGTTTCTTATCAGTAATGTTGAGAGATTGAATCACTCTCTCTCTCTCTATAAATATCACCAAAAAAAACATTCGGAGACCTCAAGCGATAAGCTTGAAGAAACTTGTTTTCGAGTTGATTTGAGGATTAATCCTTGTTAGTCGCGCGCCGCTTCGACGGGCAATTCAGCATCTTCACTTGTCTAGAAAGACAAAAGACAATCGCCTCGAACGATCTCGCGGCGGTGTCCGGCCGGTTGCCGCTGATTGGTCGGACACCGGCTACTGGACCCGGTTGACCCCTAACCCCGGCAACTCGCTCGCTTTTATCGTCTGGAATTGCTGTGTTGGTGGCGAGTTGGTACAACACAGCGCACACAGCCCCCCTCGCCCGCGGAGGCTGTGCCCCTCTCACCGCCTCTCTTCTCGCTGTAACACGCGCGCGTAACCGTGTACTACACGCATCTCGTGGAGCCGAACGGTGGGAGCGGAATTCTGTGCTGAGCGACAAACAATTGCCGCCAAGTGGCTTAATTGCAGCCAACTAAACAAATGTTTCAGCCGTATCTGGCCGCCGAGAACGGCGCTTCTCCACGAGAACGTGGTTCTTCTATCTCTCTGCCCCCTGCCCTCCTATCCTTCCTTGTTTTTTCCACCGTTGTAGCTCGCGGCAATTCTCTGCGTAGTTCTGGTTCCGCACGTCTCTCTTCCCTCCTCGGGAGAGACGAGAGGAGAGAGAGAGAGAGAGAGAGAGAAAGAGAGAGGGAGAGAATGTGTGCTCATCGCGTTCCGGAGTCACCAGCTCGAGTTAAGAGTTTCTCTCCTTATCCCAACTGTATACGTTCCCACATACGAATGCGTGCGTACGAATCGAGCGCGGCGCATTCGTGCGCTCGTTGCGTTAGCGAGACGTGACCTCGACGATCAACGTTACGACAGAATTCCCGTCTCCGAGATCATCGTCGGGATCTCAACGATGAAGCGGAGCGCGCGCGAGATTAGCGTATCGTTTCATCCAAAGTTCTGTTGCGTGCAACACAGCGGCTTTACAGTTCTGAATCGTTTCTGAACCGTGTGTTCAATATTCTCGCAAAAATTAATCGATGATCAGCATCGGATGAGAGAAAAATAGAAAGAAGATATTTTTGTAAACGTTACAAAAATACAATAATTAAATGTTTCTTTATTAGCCATTTATTTCTCTTATCCGTCAGAAATTCCGGAAGAATACAAAGAACTTATTTTTTTATTTTTCGCCAAATAATATCGCCTGCTTCAATACATACCGAAGACGAATGTGTGAGTTCTCGACGCTACCGAGGGATCTCGAACGGTGCGGGTTACTGTTAACTCCGTTTTACTGCTCTCCTTCTGCCCGCTTCTGTCTTCGTCTTCATGCTTCATGCCTGGAAGACGCCCGGATCGTTTCTCATTCGCCGCAGCAGTCGTAGGTGTATACGGCCGGCCGGTCGTGCGCGCAGTGAGATTCCCATTTATCAGAGTACATCCGCCGGAAGTGGGGCGGCCCCCGCACGTAGGTGAGAGACAAAGAAAGAGGGAGAAAGAGAAGGAACGCGTAGCCCGGTGGAGAAGTGGAAAGATTGGGGTTCTTTGTTTATTAATACCTGCGCTAACCTCTCGCCTTTCCCCATCGAGATTCTTCCATAGCAAAACGAAATCAATATGATAACAAAGTGTTCAGATTTCAACAGTATAAAAACATACGGAAATAATTTTTATCCTCTTATCTACGATATATCGCCTCGTTGTCTTTTTAAAGGTTTTATTTCTTTTTTTTTATCATTATTGGTTTTATCACTTTTAAAATTTAGAAGCCATGGTACAGAATCCGAAAATATATTGTCGTGACAAATTATTGTGAACTGCAGAAATATTTAGTTCATTAAAGATGTATGTTTCAATATGCATTATCAAGCATTACACCATTGCTCGAGTACCGTTTTGTACTGTTCGACGAGTTCCGCGTGAACGAGACTTCCAGTATCGCTCCGTTGCCTCGTGTCCTTGTCGTAAATTAAACGCAACAATTCGCAGATATCCTGGCGTGTAGGATAACTCGTAACGATCGTATCGATGGTATCAATTACAAGAATACCGCTGCGGAGCTCGGTCCGCTCGTCGGCCAACTCCTTCTTAGAAGGTAACCCGCTGCGATTATCTTTAATAGCAGACACCTTGACGATGTGCCCGGTCGAGCGAGATCGAGACCTCTACAAGCGGCATGGTTGATCACAAGACAATTCTTCAAATCGTAAAATATAAATTAGCAGAATTTATTGAGAAAGCTTTCTCTCTCTCTCTCTCTCTCTCTCTCTCTCTCTCTCTCTCTCTCTCTTTCTCTTTCTCTTTTTCTTCGTAGGATTAAGTTTCGGAATGTTTACTTAGTTTTAATTTGTGTGATTTTATTATATTTTGTATATATTTTTTATATTTGTTAATGTTTATTTCCCTCTCGATAAATCAGTTGACTCATTGACTTTCAAATTGCAAAGATGTGCTCATTACAATCGATACTTCCACGACTTGATTTTTATGACAATCGGGTTATATTAAATTCTTAATGGAAGATTCTTAAAATAACTTTTCGCGAATATGTATGTGCAGTCAAACATTGTCAGAGCTTTATGAAGGAAAGAGAGAGACGCTTGGCCAATAAATTCCACGATTATTAAACAGATTCTGTACCGTGGCTTCTATCTAATACCGACAAACTCTTTCGAATCGTTCTACCGATTTTTTTCTATCGAATAAAAACTACAACTAATATCAGATCGCAAAGTGTCAATGGATAAAAGTCCCGGGGACTAAAATTATGACATACACTTTGTGTAAATCACATAAAAATAAAAAATAAAAAAAAATAACAGACAGTTGAGATAGTTAAACCGCTAGTTCGATGTATGTAAATTGACAACTGCATTAAAAAATATATTGTTAACGCGCAAACAACTTGTGTGGATCTACCTCGATATAGATTAAAAATAAATAAAATTCTCAACGCGCGTTTGGAGAGAATTGTGCTCGTTCCACATCCGATCTGGCGTAACTGTATAGTAAACGTAAACGTGCTGTAAAACTTGATTTCCACATCGTGGGACATACCGCGAATCCATACTTTGCAAACATTCCCTTCTCCGAAAAGACGCGCGTAGAGGTGGTCGTTTGTTTTAAAAAAGCGTGACGCGCGACATTTTCGTCGCGATTGGATCTCCTCGCCTCTGGCGCGATTTTCACGTTCGTCCGCGCGCCGACTCGTCGGAATTTCTCGGTTACATCATCAGGAGTTTTTTGCGGCCGCTGCGCGCACACGCGCGCGTTGACGCGCAACACCACGCGGACGTGTGTGCGCGTTTTCTCGCTCGCACGCGCTACGCTCGCTCGCACGCACGCACACACTACGTTCGTACAAGCCCGCTGGACAAAGTTGTGGCCGATATCAATTGGCCGTGCTCTCCGCGTTGTATACCGGTCGACCTTCTGGAGTTGCAACACGAGACCTGACACAGATAGGAGAGGCTGTGCCGCCGCAGCGCCTGCTGCTGCAGCAACACACTGCGAACCAGTCAGTCGGCCCAGGCTTCGCTCGGCACTACGTTAGTGCATGCCTTGCGAAACTGTCGGCCGTTCGTTTCAACGGGAGGGAAAAACCCGTTAATTTCGTCGGGATAAAATCAATCAAAGCGAGATAGAATCGCGGCGCTAGAGCTTGGAAGATCGCCTCGGCGCGACTCGAGAGATCGATTAGAAGAGAGCCGCGGCGCGCCAATGCCATATCACGGAGAACGCTTCGCGCTGCTCTTTTCGATGAAAAACGATCCAGCCATATAGAGGCGATCCTCCACTCGACGAGCCTCGGCCTTATTCACGTGAAACGACCCTGACCACTCAATCTTGTCAGTGGCGTAAAAAATAAATGGATGATTTTCGGGTACGCGAAATAGCGATACGAAAAATACCGTCTGCGCTGCAAACGTTATAGTTACATTTCTGAAATTTTATTATCGAAGAATTATTTGTTGTAAGAATATTATTGTAAGAATTATTGTCAGAATTTGTAAATACATTATAAATAATCTTTTAACACGCGCGCATTGCATTTCTTCTCTCACTCAACTAACGATTCTACTTCCCCGGGTTATGTTGGAAGAGATCTCTCTGTACATGTGTACATGGAACTCAAGCCGGAGACAGATTGACCGCGTTGATCGTGAAAGGGTTGAGAGAGGCGGTGCTCGCGCGCGCACGTTATACTGATCTGAGAATCTCGACGCGCGTCACCTTCGCCGCGCGAAGTAGCGCCGAGGCGTAAGCAATTTGCGTTTCGACGAATCGCGAGTCGCCGTTGGCTCTTGATCTGGGACAATAAAGTCCACGGTCTTCCTGTGGGCGTATGGTAACGCGAACAGCCTTCGATAGCTTCTTCGAAGCTACACGTCTTACGTGCGTCGTTACGTAATGCAAATAAGAGAATTCACGAATTTCTAGGCATGTTTTTTTCCTTTCTCCATATGCAAAAGTAAAAATAAAATAATTAAACATTCGTGACAATATTGTGCGTATTGAAAGAAGGAAGAGAAAAAGGAAAGGGATAATTTCGCACAGTTAATAATCTCGCTTTAATTTAAAACTACAATAATTAAAAATATTTCTGTCTGACATTTTCGAAAAGAATCTTATTAAGAATGATATTACAATCTATACGATTATAAAAACAAAAATGAGAGTAGGTGTAGTTCAGCATTCATTCATATAGCATGTCTATTATAACTTGAACTTAATAAAACAGACGGAATTATTTAAATTTAAATACTTTTTTGTTTTATCGTTCAAAGAAAAAATTCTAATATTGTTACAAAAATGGCATGAATGACTATACATAGCGAGCGAATAAGGTCGCGAGCTTCTCCCAGGTTCTACATAACGATGCGGTTACGCGCCGTGACTGCGCGCGTTTGCGCGGTATTATCATAACCCGGCAGCTACGGAAAATGAGTTTCGCGAACTTTTTAAAACGCGTCGCAAGAGTTTTGTTCTGTTCTATCTGAACCGCGCGCCACGCAGTTCAGAACGGACACGGGCCGTTCGACTGCCATACGCGACTTGAGTGAAAAACGCTTCGGATAACCAGTGGCTTTCTGTTGCAGGAGAACATCTCGACTCCGGAACCTGCCGACATCGCCGATGAAGAACATTATCAAAGTGAGCAGAACACTCTTCAGTTTCTTTATCAGTATATTGGCTGTTTTTTTTTTTTTTTTTTTTTTTAATTTACTAGCGATGGAAAATTTATATATATATATATATACATATATATACCGATCTATACGAGAAGTGAGAGATCGCAATTCCTTTACGAAACAAAAAAAAATGCGCCGTATTTTCCGGCGCGTGCGTGCGAAGCCGCTCGCAGTCGAGTTCTCGTTCGCATTCGATGTGCTTGCCCGCGGCACTTCATTCTCGTACTCCGTTACTCTCGACTCGGTTCGCGGCTCGAGTATACTTCGTCGGAGAAGCCGTGTCTCGGTCTCCGTCTTTTTGGCGCGGCTCTTGAGCGCGGGGTCAGGTCGCACCCGTTTCGGGAATCTGACCCGAATTCTACGGTAGCGCGCGCGCCGCGCGTTTCTACATTATTGAACCGCGTCCTGAATGATTTAGACGTCACTCCGACTGCACGACCGGTCCTCTCTATCCTTTTTCCTCATCTCTTTTTTTCTATATCTCTCTTTCTCTCTGTTTCTCCCCGCGGGTTTGTCCGCCGGCTAATAAATCTCTGCTCTCGTCGTCGCGCCCGTCCGAAGCGCCCGTCCGCCGCGTGTCACCGCTAATTCCGCCGCTCGGAACGTACAAACGGCACCGAGCCCGTGGCCGCGTGATACGCTGCAAAATCTGCGGATTGTCCCTTTGAACTCTCCGCTCCCGATTACGTGCAGTTGCGCGTTGCAGTTCTACTACGCGGACACTACATTGTTCCAGTCGTATTCCGCGGAATTTGCGTAAATTAATAGTAAGCTTCGTGCACATTTTGTCCTACAGCGTGAACGCAGCAGTGTCGGACTGCATATTACGCAATATTATTATAATAGGCTGAATTAACCATTGACACATTGTGTCTCGCATTGTGTGCTTTCACGTGGTAATTTTAATGCAAATTTCAAAATGTGGAAAACGATATAAAGTCAAACTTGAACTCGTCGAAACGTCTTCGTCTCGTTTAATTTTAAACATCGGATTTTGATTATTGTCGCAAAGCAGTTCGAAATAAATTACTCGATAAATTTAGTTTTTTTTTTCTTTTTTTTCAGAAGATATATACAATTCGATTTATCAAATTGACAGAACTATAATGCACGAGACACAAGTTATTTCATTTAGTGTCAAATGTTGCGGATAAAAACGCAAATTTTCATGGAATATAATCCGATATTTATTAAACAATTTTGGTTGGAATCAAGACGCGATATTTTAAGAGTCAATATATCGGCGACTCGATTTTGCTCGACGGATCCGCGTTACAATTCTCGCGTGGCACGGATCGATATAACGAATTAGTATCGTCGAACGTGTTACTCGGCACCGTGCATTCGATTACGGTTTAATTCACGGCGTGCAGGAACGTCTTCGGAGAGAGATGGACGTTACATGGAATCGTGTTGTATGCGGTCCAGATGAAGAAAAAAAGTCAACGATTTTGCGAGAGAAACGCAAACACAAAACCACACGCATACGACACAATACAATAATATCCCGGTGCGAGCGTTCAATGAGCTTTTGTCTGCTGGGCAAAATTCTGTTTGCTGAGTAACGACGAGCCTTTCTATGCGAGCATTTTAGTCTAAGGAAACTCTGCAGATAAAGACGACACCTTGTTGTCATTAATTTTAATCAACATGTGGATTGCCGGAAAATCTATGCGCGTCATGCATTACTCATCTCGCTCGTCACTCTCCGCCAATATGTCGCGGTCTTCGCGCCGCTGTATATCGCCGTAACAGTTTTGGAAGACATCGTGTTTTATTTGTCGCTCGCGGATCGTATTGTTTTTTCGCGTCGCTTTGCTTAACGTTGAAATCGTCACAAGCGCGGGCAGCAAATCGAAGAAATGAAAAAAAAAAAAAAAAAAAAAAAAAAAAAAAAAAAAAAAAAAAAACCGCGTTATCGCTCGCTCTAGGATATCGGTTTGTCGGGAAACGGACGAGTCATGACGCTAAAACCGGCTCGTATGGATCTCGTCAGTCTCGTCGGTAGTATCCCTCGGTGGATATCTCACGGAGCGAGTTGCGTCGACAGAACGTCGTTAATCGCGCCGTCGATTTCTACCGCCAAGCTGATCAATAATACAACGACGTCTCTTCGCCGACTCGACAGTGTTCAAGGATAAATCACGAGGCACATACTTCGTCGGACAGTTAATCGTAGACTCGCTTATAGACTCGCGCACAGGAGCTTATTCTGCCGCGATTTGGTTTTTGTCAGAACTCGTGTAAATTACCCGATCGATTAATAAACGTAAACGGCATTGCACGCGGTTCGCCGCCAGCTGCGAGGTGCGCTTGCACCGACCGGCCGATTTATCAGTTTCGGGTAATTAAACCTGTTGCGTTATTAAGCGGCGATTAAATCGAGTCGACGACGTTGTTATTATTGTTGTTGTTTTGTGAGTCTAATTTATTCGACGCGTTCTGCTCGGAGCGAGCTCGCAAGCTCAGGTAGCTGATAAGTGATAATAGCCTACGGCGGACGAGGCCAACCGGAGGTGGATGACGAATGTCGCGGCTCACTCGCGATATAGGATTGCGTCCGGACGTATGATTCCGTTCTCTCTCTCTCCTTTCCCTTCTCCCTTCTTTCTTTTTCTCTCTTTTTCTCTAACATTCATTCTTTCTCTTTTATATGAGCAAGGACTCTTGTCGTCGTAGACGAGTTAATTTTTCAGGCGAGGAAGATCGCTCGGTGAACCTCGCATTCGTTGCACGCGCGCGCACGTGATCATCGTTCTACATGATTTTTTTTTTTTTTGTAAATCTTATTTGAAGCCAATTGGAAACTTTTAATTTTCGGCAGACTTGCTCATGAAAGACCCGGATAAGCTGAAGCTGATGCTGCTCGCCTGGAATTGTAATATACAGGCGCAGGCACAGGCACTGGCGCAGGCCCAGGTCCAGGCTGCCAACGCCGCCCTCTCGCCAAATAACTCTTCGACCACCACTACGGCTACCACCGTTGGCACACCTGTCACCAGCCAATCGGCCATTTCTACGGCAAACAACACCATTAACAACTCCACACTCACAGGTAACACCTTATTTCAATGAGCGGGATATTTGCGGCGTTCCTGGGCGAATTTTTGTTTGTCGCGACACGTCTTAAAATGTCATGAACAAAACTGTTTTCGCGAGAGATATTCGTGTAACATTTGCAAAATCGCCAGAAAAAAACTAGTTTTTTTTTCGACGTCTGAAGTTGGTCAGAGACTATTTTTACGAGTTTTAACGAACAGAAATGTACGCATATTAAAGCAGTGGAAAAAATTATTCATTTTGAAATGCAAGGAAACATTTTAAAAGATCGTGTTATCGAATATCAAGGATATTTTCTGTTTTTTTTTTTTTTTTAATATGACGCTCAAACCATCTCTTCCTACATTATTTAACAAGAAGCCAAGAATAATTTGTTTTCTTTTAGCTATTGTAAACTATTGCTGTGCATCTTAGGATTAAGACCATTAAAGTTGCTTCATCTATACTGTTATATATCTTCATAAAAAAACATTCGCGACATTATCGACCACGAGTTTTGCGAATGTGTGGGAAGAAAAAAGAATTCACACCTCTCGCGCGAAATCGACAGGCGAGACATTTAACGGAATCCATTACAGGACGTCTAGACGTCTTTCTTTCGTTCTTCTTTCGTCGCGAAAGGACTCGACGACGAAGTTTACGTCGACGTCTCATTGATGTCGCCTAGACTGACGAAATCCCACTTATGAAAAGAACCTTGCTCCGCCTGGCGTAAGCGCGCGCGCGCGCGCGGTCAGGTCTTTTTAATGCTCAAGTTTTGCGTCCTTCTCGCGCGCGCGACTCGACTTGGCGCGACGCGACGCGTTGCGACGGAGCGAAGTGAATTGCAGGTTTTGCGGGGCCAAGGTGTACCGGCCATTTAGCTCGTAAAGTTTTGTCGCCGCGCGCGCGCGCGACGTGACTAATGGATCGCCGACCTAGGACGTACCCCGTGGCGTAGAAAGAGAAATTCGACACGTGCGCGCGCGCGCGCGCGTACATGTCTCATTTGTTCCTATACGTGTGTTTATTTACGTGCGCGAGTATAAATGCATGTGCGATCGCCTACTCGTCGTTACGCCCACGCGATTCGGCGAAATCCACGTCAGGGTGAATCGCGGGGGTGCAACGCGCGCCGTGAGTCCTCGTTCTTTCCCCGTTGGCGATGAATCAGTGCGGGCGGACAGAGAACCGCGTACCGAGATGAGGAATGCAACCGATACTTCTTCGAGTATCGAAGCTGCTCGGAGTCTGCGATGTGAGCGCGGCGCGCGGACCGTTGTATATTTCATCCTCGTTCATTAATCCTTACGTAATCGCCGCTTGTGCGCGGCGGAAACAGTTTCTTTGTGTAAAATTTCAAAATTTTATCGAAATACTCGAAATTGATTATTGCGATACAATCGCGGTATGTCACGGTTTCAAGATTTAATTTTATGTTTCTTTTTTTTTTTTAATTTGTTACGAAAGAGATGTAAATGTAGAGATACTTAAAAAATGTTGGACTATTAATTGCATTGCTGCAATTATTGCTTCGTAGAAAGTAAGTGAATTAAGACAGTTGGTATATGTCGTTCTTAGATTGTCTCTAGTTGAACGAAAATGGAGTAATGCGAATGTGAGAGAGTGACGGATGTAACGCGGTAATTGCGCCGGGCGGATGGACATTGAAAGTTGAATATCGAAAATTGCCGCGGCGCATGGAAAGTCCATTAGTCGCACTATTACGATATCGCAAGTGGGCCTCTTAAAATCATTTTGAATTATAGTCCGACGCATTGTTAATCCGTTCGTTCGGGCTACCTATTTTTCCAATGCGGAGCTATTTTTTTTTTTTTTATAGTGTGATTTTAATTAAAATTTTTGAAATTCTCAATAGATTCACAGTATTTGTGAATTACAAAAAAAATTATAACTTTTTTTCTACTACATAAAATACAGAAAGTGCAACGAATACTGCAAATAACACTACGTACCCAGTTTAATGTTCTTTCATTGAAAGTGCGCTTAAGACACCTTAGCAGCAAAAAAAAAAAAAAGAGCGCGCGCGTTAATTGCCGCACACGTACTTAATGTCGCGATAATCGCACAGCATTCTCCGAGAGGCGCCGAGTGTTTCCGCGCGGTACTGCACGCTCTCGGGACTCGCCTGTTGTTCAGTTAGGCCAGGTTGCGGAAGGATAATTCACCGCGCCCCTCCGCCTCGGTACGCCTCTTCCATCTATCCTCTCTGGCAGCTATTTGAAACTGGTTTCGAAGCGGGCCTCTATATCTCGGACGTAGTCATTGCGTAATGAACCAGCCATCGGCCGAAGAGACGAGTAGACGTA
>NW_018020589.1:1216322-1221336 GCF_002006095.1 Pseudomyrmex gracilis | reverse complement strand
TATATATATGTATATAGAAAATGTGTATATATGTGTACATATATGAATATATATAGACACACACATACGTATACTGCATCGTAGATAAATCCCCGCTTCTCGTCTCTTCCTCCCTCCCTCCCACGTGATGACTAGCGCAGATTCCACATCTCGCGCGGCACTTTTCTCCTTCTCTCTCTGTCTCTCTCTCTCTCTGTCTTTCTCTCTCTCTTTTACCGGACTTCGCTTCGTAGACACACTGTGTTTCGCAAATCGATTTCTCGATAGAACCACTACTTCTATCGCGTGATCTCGGGCGGGAAAAGCGACAGTAATCGGCGAAGCTAATTGCGCGAATCCCACTTGCCGAGATGTAACCTCGCGCGCAGAATTTGCATTTTCATACTGAAATTCGCGGCCGTTCACTTTTCGTAAATTTCACGCTTTTTATTTTATTTAATTAACATACATCAATCAATATTCCTCAATACTCAACAACTGTTTTTATGCATGTGGTTGACTAATATCGTTTGATATTAATTGAATTTGAATTTAATTGATAAAATATAACTATTTAAATTTGTTTGTGCTAAATATTAACATAGAAATTAAATTTCGGTAATATACACACATAGTTACACACGCATTTATACATGTACCAAAATGTGTTTTATCCAATGAATTCGTATGCACGGTTCGTGTTGCGAATCGATTTTTCGATAAAGCTGCTTTGTCTGCTTGAAAATCTTAATAAAAAAGAATGGCCACGAGGACATCTTGGTTTCTCATCTCTTAATGCATCTCTGCGCACGGTAGAGAGTCCACGGTATAATATTTATAATTTATAACGAGGGATAGTAGGAGAAGGAGAAGGGACACAACTTTCCCCGGGCGCATATGCGGCGATTACGCTTGCGATATGTCAAAAATCATAATGTCTTTTAAAGTACAACCACTTCCGGATCTGAGTCGTACATCAAGACTTTATATATATATATATATATCTTTCTCTCTTCAATTATTCTTAAAGATCACTTTCTTAACAGTGTTTTCTCAAGTATCAAACACGTGTGACATAAATTAACAAGTGTGTTTAATGTACATACAAACGATAAACATGTGAATAATCATTAGATGATCTATTTTTATTAGTTTTTCAGTGAAATCGATATACAACTAGTTAAAAAAAAAATCATTATCCAAAGAAATTATTTGTATACAAAATAGAAAAAGTCGAAATGTTTCTTATTAATTGACACTACAAAAATACACGTGACGATTAAGTAGTTTTTAAAAACTTTTTAATTTTATTTGTAAAAAACATTTTATTTTAAATCTTCACATGTCTATATACACACATTCTCAACCGTCATCTAAGCGTAGTTAAAACATCGCGTGAACTTCCGAATTCTCTCTTTCACGTTGACGTGCATGCCATCACGCACGATGTCCTATTATGGTCAGTGACATTTATGAGGGACAAGATAATACGTCTTCGTCCATCCTCGCGATTGCACGTTACCGTCCTGCCGCTTCGTGCGGTGGACAGAGTTTCATTCCTGAGTTCCGAAGGCAACGTGGGCGTACGTGGTTTGTCTGCGAATTTTGTAACACACGTGAGAGTAGACCTCGCGCAGGCAGGTCGCTCGCCTAGAAAAAGAGGAAATGCCCGGTGCGGTCGTAAGGGACCAGGATATTAGTTTCCCTTTGCGGGAACACAAAGTCCGGGAGGAACGAGGAGGACGGACTCGACCGGGTGGGGCGCCCGGCTGACGCCACCGCCGTCCACTTGATTTCAGGTTCAGACTAAGAGGCGAGTCCAGGAACGGTGCTTAGCCGGTGTGGGATTGGGATTGGTAACCGGCTTTCTAGCCGCGGCAGTGTTGCCTACGTGCGTGCTATTCCCTTGCCTTCTCCGACTACTCTCCGGCGGTATCCGGCGTACGCTCGCCGCAGGCCGGGAACCCTCTCTCTTTGTGTGCGCTTATATATGTGTATCCTCCTAGAGAGTGCCACACGTACACATGAGCGCACGTACGTTTTTTTCCCCCCGTGGACCCGTGTGCCGCAAGTATTACACGCGTGTGCGTGTGAGAATCGAAGTGCAGCAACCTCCGAGAAGCCGATGAAACCGCGCGAGTAGGAGAGAGAGAGAGAGAGAGAGAGAAAAGAGGGGATAGAAAGAAGACAGAGAAGGAGAGAAAAGAAACTCGGCACGGTGCAGCGCGCCTCCTGGACGAGGGTCCAGTTTCCCGGGTCGTCCGCTCGCGCGTTCAGTTACTGGTTCTACCGGAATCCTCCTAGAAAGATGCGTCGCGATCACTGAACGAGTCGGAGAATCAGGATCGCGTCCGCTGGAGATGGCTGCGCCCAGATAGACACTTCGTGTCTTCGCGCGGAAGAAGTTGAAACGCCCGGCGGAAAGTTGCTCCGCGACGATGCAAATGTTCCAAGACGTTGCTTCGCAACGCGCCCGCCTCGACGGCAAAGTGGCGTCTTGGAAACTACGCTCGGAAGAATTCGATTCCAGAATGCAGATTACCTCGCGTACACAGCAAGAGAAGTAACACTCAAGATCGTGCGCTCGGTTCAGATGAGCTGCATCGTCAACAAACAAACACGCTTCGCGATCTGTCCGATATTTATTTCACTTTTTACACATCTTTTTATATAAAATTTTATAAAAAAAAAAAAAAAAAAACACAGATTGCTCGGCTTTCACAATTTAGACATTTTCAATCAAGCAAACACAACATCAGTTGTTATTAAATAGAAGAAAAGATATCATCTTTCGGAAAGATTAGATTAAGAGTAGATTTGTGTTTTTACCTATATCTCGTATATTTTTACCGCTTATATTTTTACGCGCGAAAATCGAAGTGGGTCACAACCGCGAAGGTAATTCAAGTAGCGTGTAGAAAATTAAGGCAAACTTGTCCGCTTTGTATGGATGTCGTTGATGTTTTTTTTATCAACCGTGCGACGGCATGAAACGGCAGCCGCAAGGCTGTCCCTTTTTAATCAGAACCAAGGAGAGCCCCAGGTGGAAGAAGACCGCGAGACTCGTAGCCTCTTTACGATCCCCCTGCGGCACTCCCTACCGGCAATCCATACATCTCTTCTCTCGTACGGCGGAGCCTCTCGCCGGCCACGACTCGTACCTTGTCCCCCGTCGACATCCTCCTTCGTGAAAGCACAGTACCTTTACCGTACGTTCTCTCCCAGGATCGTGACGGTAAAAGACCGCACCACCTTTTAACACCTTGCACACGCTATCGGGACTTATTACAGGTTTTGAAAACGGTCCGCAATCATCGTCGTAGAAAAGAAACACGGTCTACACAACGCGCGCCCGGCCGGGTCTAACACAACGGTTCAATCTTTCTGTCATCGGAAACAAATGACACGCTAAATTTTATTTTGCTCTCTTGCCCACGATTTAATCACGCGAGAAACGCTAAACTAATTGGTCTTTTTTTTTTTAGACCGTGTGAAGTTCTTTCCATGATCTTTTTTTTTTTGCATCAAAGAGGATTCGAGTCAAATAGCATATTAAATATTGCACTGGTACAATAATACTTCTTAAAAAGTTTTTGTTCAAAATGCGTTACAGCGTTGAGCTTTTTTCTCTTTTTTTTACGATTAGTGAGAGTCAACAGTAGCATCATTATTCTGAGTTTTCAATCAAAATAGGGAAAGTAACATAAACATTTGTTCGGTAATTGTTGCTGGTGTTGGTGACCGAGTTTACGCGTCGGAATCCAACAATCGATATCGGCAACACGTACGCACGTACGTACGCTGTTGTGAAAAGACGGTAAGAGTCGTTTACGAAATGCTACTTTGGTCGATCATCTTTAATCAATGTCGTCACGCAAGCCGAACGTACACCGCGTTTATCGTTATTATATTCGCGGGATAAATACCACCCACGTGCTCCTCTCTCTCTCTCTCTTTTTCTTTCTCTAACCCGCTAGTCCGTGTATCCAGTCGGCCGCACATGACCGGCTCTTCGCCTGACCATGGCGTGGGAAGGAAAAAGTGTTCGCTTCTTTTGTTCCAACGTTCTCTATTCATAAATCGAAACAGCGCGAGGCGGCGATCTAATCATCGCGGCGCGGCGAGTATTCAGCGAGAACGTTTATTATTTTTCTGACGCTGTGCGCGCTCGTCTCCCAGATGGAGAGTTTTCCCTCTTCATCAGATAATAATAATTACCGTTTTCGCGCGAGCGCATAATGTTTCTACCGCCAAATTTGTGTGTTATTAATTAGTAGTAATGATTAAAAATATCATTGTTCATATTACAATCATTATCGATACTAATAATACTAATAATGTCGATTCCAATAAATGACATTTAAATAATAATTATTATCGTTATTATGTGTTATTAAAACCTTAATTATTTCTACATCTGTGTACATGTAGCTCTATGTCTCTTTCAATTCGTGCGCTTCGTTGATTAAAACTAAAACGAAACTCCCCCGTGTCCGAAGTGCTGAATTGTAACAAAGTCGATTTTCCTTTGTTTTTTTTTTACAGACACTCGAAACGGCTCCTCCGAATTGGGGGATTTGCCAGCGAGCGCCGTTACAAGTTTAGGTGCCGTGGCGGGTGTTGGCGGTGAGGACATGGCTTCATTGTGGGCATCTTACGCCATGAGTGGTTTCAAGAAGACACCGCCACCGGCATCGTCGGCAACGCTCTCGCGGTCGGATCGCGACCGTGAGTCCAGTCCGCCCGGCGGCGAGGGGACGGGAAGCGCCCACGATGAAACCAGCAGTAGTGGTAACAAGGAAGAGGATAACGAGGATGACGATGATATGGATGTGGATGAGGGATTGGATCCGCGGCATCACGATCCGGAACGTCTCAAGGCGTTCAATGTAAGCATATGTTCTCGATCGCATATCTTTTCGTAAAACTTGTTTTCTTTTTTTTTTTTTTTTTTTTTTTTTTTTTTTTTTTTAGAATTTTTCTCTTTCCCTACACGACGCCCTTCCGATACTTACATGTGCACATGTAAAATATG
>NW_018020589.1:1212584-1216306 GCF_002006095.1 Pseudomyrmex gracilis | reverse complement strand
TTTTTTTTTTTTTTTTTGTAAACATTTATTGAACGTAGAATCTTAAATACGTATACTCGGTAATTAAGTTGGCACGGCGAAAAAACTAATCGACCGCCTCATTACTATTCCGTATTACCATATATACATCATAAATTCAAGGAACTAAGACGGATAAAAATAAGCAAAACGCCCGATTGCATATCTAACCAGTCACTTTATGCAATCGACGTTGCAAGAAAAGCGTCGTTCACGCCGGAAATGTGAAAAGAGCCCGTGCGGGAGGAAAGGGAAAACCGGCACAGAATGCACAAGCTAAGCTATACCGTCGGCATATTGGCGGCGCGTTGGGGCTTTCCCGAAAAACCTTAATTATCGTAAAGTTTTATGAGCGCGCGGTGCGCCGGCTCGCAGGGGAACAACACACATGCCGTTCTTCTTTTTCTCTCTCTCTCTCTCTCTCTCTCTCTCTCTCTCTCTCTCTCAGTTTTTTTCCTCCTTTTTCTCTCTCTCTTTCTCTTGTTTCTCGTTTCTCATATATCTCTTTTTTCGCTCGTTTTCCTTGTGAAAGCTAAGCGGCCGTAGTTTCGCGGCTGCCGCTTGGCGTGCCGGCCAGCTTCTTAATTAATTACAATTAGTTTAATAGAGCCCCGGTGTTGCGCCCCACCGCCGCGCTGAATTCTTAATTCCTTGAGCGGTTAGCGAGACTCGTGCGTACCAACTCTCGCGCTTAATTCACTCCACTAACATCGTCGTTGCGTCGTGTCCCGCGGCAGATGTTCGTGAGGCTGTTTGTCGACGAAAATCTGGATCGCATCGTGCCAATCTCGAAGCAGCCAAAGGAGAAGATACAGGCGATTATTGACAGTTGCACGAGACAGTTCCCGGAATTTGCCGAGAGGGCCAGGAAGAGGATCCGAACGTACCTGAAGAGCTGTCGGAGGAACAAACGGGGCAGGGAGGGCGCTCCTTGGGACGCTGTAAGTTGTTGTTCATCAATTAATCGTCAGATAACAAGTTTCATCTTTTTTTTCTCTTCTATTTTCATTAAGTGATTTTATCAATTGCAACTGTGTGCGCGCGCGTTGTTCAAAATATTTATTTGTTTCGAAATTTAAAAGTTTATATAATGTTGCTTCTTGGAATTCAAAGTAAAAGCAGACGATAGGAGTGGGAAAGGTGGAAGAAATAAAGTAGAAATTAAATCGAGACTTAGAGTCGTACGTTTTGATCGTTTGTTTCTTTTTATTTTCATTTTCTTGAAAATATTTTCAAAAATTTATAAAACTACCCATATAAAAGATTAAAAAATAATTTAAGATATACTCCGTATGCAAAAATCAAAAAGAATTTTTTTTAGAAGAAGTTTTAAACGTAGACGAAAAACGACCAAATGAAAACTTATTGATATGTTCGCTCACACATGAAATCTCGTGCATTTACGTGATCCAAGCTCAATATGAACGACGAGCACGATTACGGTAACAAAGGCGCATTTCTTTTTAGGCAAGACCAACACCAGCACACTTGACCTCCGTGCAAGCCGAGCAGATTCTGGCAACGGCTTGCGAAAATGAGAGCGAAAACGCCAAACGCATGAGACTCGGCATGGATCCGGTGTCGCAGCCCATGCCAACTCTTCCGGCTGCAACGGTGAGTAATGCTCACGTGTGAACGGCGAGAAAACACACTATCGCGACTAGCGAGCAACAATGTTGCTCGTGGCAAACAAAGTGTTTCGACATCGGGTAGCTTGGCATTAATTGTATGTGTCGCAACGTTACATTTGTGCGCCTTTAAAATAAAAAAAAAAAAACAATCGACTAACGCGTGTGCTATGAGCGACCGAAATGCATCGCTGATTAATTTAAAGCTTTTCATTACTGAAGACCACACGTGTTTCTTCACGGACGTTTTACTAATATTGTACGCATAAGACGAAATGTTAAACGCCACGCGTATAACCTTTGAACGTTCCCAATGACGCACAAAGAAAGAAATGCGGAATTTTTATTAATCGAGTAAGTTTTTAGATGACGACTCTTGCGGATGTTTGCGTACTTAATGAATCACAAACTAAAATATGAGAAGCAATAATTTACGACGAGACAGATGGAAAACCCGGCGTGTTAATAATAGTTGCAAGAAAATTGATCAACTTGTTGTGACGCCGAAATCTGTTTTTGATCAAACATAAGTATTTTTTTATGAAACAGCATTTTCAAACAACATTTTCTCTTTCTTTTTCTCTCTCTCTCTCTCTCTTTCTCTTTCTCTTACTTTCTTACTTATGTGTGATCGAATACTGAACATAAATTTATAGATCTCTGAAAAGAATATCGGTCGCTTCGTTTTCCTAGAATCGCAACTTTATTCATAAACGTGTGCTAATCATGTGCGTCACGCAGCGACCGAGTGTACAAATAACGCATGTATTTCGAACAACTCGCCGGCGCTCGAATCGATCGCTATCTTCACTACGAAAAAAAATCACGTTAAAATTTTAATTTTTTGTAATTTTTTCTTATTCAACTATTCCGATTAGTATCATGGATTGTTGAAGTACGGATGCAAGTCAATCGGAGAATATTGAAAGAAGACAAAATTAGATGTCTTAAAGAATACATTACCTATGTGTGAAAAATAAAAAAAAAAAAAAGTAATAATGAAATATAATAAAAAAATGAGATTTTTTTTATGAACGAACGTAGTCTCGTGCTACATTATCGTGTGTGAAAGTTCGACGAGCTCCTGCGCAACGTCCGACAGCGAGATGTACGTGGACGGAAAGCTAGAATTGATATAGGTACCGCGAGAGAGGCCAGTGATAACCCGCGGGTCGCGCACCTCTCCCACTCTCTGATGCGAATACTCGCACATACAAGATCACGCTCGACGGAGGGCCTGCGTAAAGCGTAGCTTGGCCTCTTGTGAAAACGATCGCGCGTGCGAAACGAAAGAATCTGAAGATATTCTCGGCGGGAAAACGCGACGTATAAAAGCGCGACGTAGAAGAGAAGAGAAAAAAAATTCACCGTGAACTTTTGCGCGTCTCGATGACCGGGCGCGCGTTTTCACGCGTCAAAAGAAAGATTCGTGTTGATTGCACGATGTCGCGCAATTAGTCTCGCGTGTCCGTAAATTTCGCGGTGCATTACGTCAGCCATGGCGGAGGGTAGGTTTCAAGTTCGGAGAGTCATGCTGAAACATCATTCTCACGGAGAAGACTCGGGTGAGATATCCGGGAAAATTATACGGGAAAAAAATATTCGTATTAGATCTCTCTCCGAAAAATGTCGGCCTATCTCGCTAGAATGTCGCTGACGTCATCGCCTAATCTTGCGACAGAAACGGAATTTTTTCGGAACAAGGCGATATTCTCTCAGAAATAATATCAACGCGTGACTCGCGATCAACTCCGACGCTTTGGCTACCTATATTTGCGCGCATGCCGAGTTCGCTGACCCTACGCGATACAATATGATAGCGCGAAAACGCGGGAACGAATGAGTGATCGACCGCGGTATTTCGCCGCACGAGGTGCTTTAGATGCAGCCTCTGCTGAACCATCCCGATTCACAATGCACCAGCGTTACTTGGCGCGCACCTAATCCCATCCTTCTTCTCCCTCGATTCTCTTCGCTGGTTCTTCCACAGATTCCACAGTTAGCGAGGCTCGCCGCTACCATCTCTCTCTCTCTCTCTCTCTCTCTCTCTCTCTCTCTCTCTCTCTCTTTCTCTCT
>NW_018020589.1:1183911-1212519 GCF_002006095.1 Pseudomyrmex gracilis | reverse complement strand
CTCTTTCTCTCTCTCTCTTTCTCTCTCTCTCTCTCTCTCTTTCTCTCTCTCTCTCTTTCTCTCTCTCTCTCTTTCTCTCTCTCTCTCTCTCTCTCTTCTTCCTTCGTCGCTCCCTACTTTGCTACTTCTCGCAAACGAGAAGATGAAACGCGCACACACAGGTTTCCTCTCTCCACGCGCCGATTCTCCGACTTATCTACTTTGAAAATCCCTGTCCGAGAAAGAGACGGAGAAACGGAGAGAGAGACCCGATAACCTCTCCGGCGACCTAAAACCTAACCCATTAAGGAGAAGACCTCTTCTCATATATATGTACGTATGCCGCGGTCCGTGCGTCGACGAGGCGGCTATCTGCTCTTCTCGTGGCCACCTATATAATTGACGTCAACGCACACTGCTGGCCTTTCATAAAAACACTTCCCTACATCCGTTCTACGCCGCTTCAAGATTTCATTCCTCCGTGCTCTCGCCGTGCTTGGAACACCCTCTTTCCCGCGCTCCTCGCAATCCCTCTCGGCTCTTCTTCTGGTTCACCTCCTCCTTTTTATCCTCCTTCTCTTCTTCTCCGCTCTAACCCTCTGTGTGTGCGTCTCTTTCTTTCTCTCTCTTTCACTTTCTTTCTTTCGTAAATTCTATCTTCCTTCACTGAGCAAGTCATCCGTTTTCTGTGGCCGGAGACGCACATCACCACCTCTCGACGTTCACCGTAGTCCTCTTCTTGCCTTCTCTTCCTACTCTTCTGATATCTCCTTTCTCTTCATTTCCACGAATTAATTTCCTCCTGTGGACTTACTCATGCCTCGTCGTTTCGTCCCGGCGCATCCGAACGTCCTCACTGCTCCTCATTCCCGGTGTTCGTTTCTCGTGTCAACCCGCTTTTTCCTCACCCTCTCCTCGCTTCTCCTTTTTCCTCCTCATCCCGTCAGCCAGTTGAGAAACGCCTTCGCTTTTCTGAACGCGGACGTTATTGTTATCGTATCGATACGTCGCCGGTAGACCGGGTGGGGAACGCCGAAGTGGAAGAAGATCGGAGTGAAGAAGCAGAAGAGGAAGTCGAAGTGAAGAAACTCCTGGCGTGCTTTGTTCCGCTCCGTTGCTCATAGCGGTGAATACGATCACGCGCTGGATGATCGAGATCGTGTTGATAACGAGATCGCGGATAAATGATATAATAGCGGCTCGATTAGCAGCTCGTGTCGGAGTGACAGCGGGGTTGACGATCGATGATTTGTGAGGTGGTTAAGTGTTCGTGTTGTTGCTAATTCTAATTAGTCACGTGCTTGCACGAAAGTTCCCTAATTTGCGTGTGTTACAATCATGAGGAAAAAGAATCTACCGGTGGGTCATAAGATAACCCGATACGAAGTACAGGTATTATAAATTGATTTATCGCGTTTTACTTCACACACCGTTACTCTTTAATATCTGAATATACAATTACGGAGAGGAATAAATATTTCTCGCGTGAAGGGAGGAGCGCTTCCCACATACCCAATAATTATTGATAACCAATAAAACAATCGTATTAATTATCTGGTTTACACTACTACTATATCGAAACAAAAATTTTGCTGACACGGAATAAGTATGACCGACCCGATATGTTGTTATTCTTCAACGAAGATATACCGCCTCGGTGAAATTTGATCTTGACAGTTATTTTAACGTAATCTTTTAGTGGATAATCTAACACGCGTCAAAATTGAAGAAATAGTATTCTTTGAAACTTGCTTAAAAAAATATTTGACACGTATAATCTTCATTATTTAACGTTCGACTACAGTATGAAATATTGCTAAAATAAATTGCATAAATATTTCAATGTTGCTATTTATATTAGAAATATTGCAAACATATTGTAGAAATATTGTAATTGTAATTACATTGCATAACATTGTTGAACTATTATACCACATAGATTGTATATGTCATAAATATTGCAGATATATTCTTTCGTCTGTGTCTAAACTATAAATATATTGAAAGTAAAATAAATTTTTTGAAAGTAATTAAAAAAGGCCGATACAGGCAGTATATACAAGATGAAGATGTATAAAAAGAATTCTTTATTCAATAGACCAAACGTTTCGATCCAAATTTGGACCTTCCTCAGTGTAAATTATTACATCTAATAAGAATAATAAATTAATTAGCGCAAATCATACATTATTATATACAAATTAAAAAATATAGCAAAATAAATAAACTCACTAAATTAATAACAAAATAAAATTTCACAACATCACCACAAGATATTAAATGATGTAAATTGTAAGAAATACAAAACTGTGTACTGAAAGGAAACTTGACAACAAGTAAATATATAGAGATAACCCCCACTATATGATCAAAGAACAAAAGTACGCAATAGGTCGAATAACATGTTTATAAAATTAAAGTCTAAACTTTAGATTTATACAATTCAAGAAACGAAAAATATGGTTTCAAACTGTCAGTATCCGACATAACATTTAGAGAGTTTTCTTGCAACTTAATGTGGAGCATTTCAGAGACTAATCTTTTATAAAAAAAAAAAAATAAAAAAATAAATAAATAAATATATTGACAAGTACACAAAAATTGATTTTTGTGAATATTATATTGACGTTGCAAGAATATATGAGAGCGGGAACATATCAATATTGTGACGATCTTTCAGGAAATATTGTATGTAATAATCCAATTTTGCAAAAATAATATTCCTGCAAGTTTCCAGCAATATTTTGTATACTGTAGTGATTTATACACATGTTATCAAATTATTAAAGATTAAAAAACAATGTTATGATCGATGTAATAGTTTATTTTATAGCAACAATGTTATTATTTATCGGTTACAGCAAACGGACGTTCGATCAAGTTTGGAGCACTTCTCGAGCACGCCAGTTAAATCACTTCCGATCAAGAGGGAAGACACACCTCCAGCATCACTAACATCCCTGGCACCACTAACCAGTTTGGCAAACTTACCGAGCAGCACCCTTTCCTCTACACCACTGTCGCTCGCATCCGCGTCGAAGTTGCTTACGCCGGCAGACAACAAGAGTCTCATGAGGTCAGTACGATGAACTAGTTACGAAGGCGCGACGGATGAAATCCGTGTTTTCTCACTGGCGACGTAATAAAGCCAACGATATGCCGCATCTTATCCGTTTCTTCATTAACCAACCGTTAGCATCAAGGCCGGCTTCGATTCCGATATAAAGCAGCAAAATTTAAGTTTTTTTTTACAAATCACAAATTTCGCTCAGATTAATAATAATACGCGGATAATTATTTTAATTATCTGCGTCTTTTTCTTTAAGAAATTTGCCATGATGTCACTTTGAATGTATCATTTACAATTAACTTGTTTTTTTGTCTGAATTACCGTAACCGATTATCATTATCGGTTTCGTGATTTCCGTCGTTGAATCGGCCGAGTTTCTAGATAAGACCTCGACTTCGGTCAAAGGTCACGGTATAAAAATTCACTGAACGCCTCGTCGAATGGGCACACGGAACGTGGAGCGCTAATCAGCGGCGGCCTTTATCGTTAACGCGTATCTCATTCTCGTTTTTCAGTCAGGCAACGATAGTCAGTTCGTCGACGGTAAATGGTGTCGCCAGTGGCGGTGCACCAACGGCGATGTACAGACCCAACTTCAGCCAGGCGTTCCAACGTGCCGGACCGACAACGGTACCGCCGACCCTCTCGTCTGGATTGTATCCGACCCAAAGTTTCACGTCGGGCCTACTGAGCAACGGTACACAAAGTAATATTGGTTATTGGTGTTTTTATAAGTTCGCTTTCGCGCTATTTTGTTGAGTTGCATCCCCTCTTAGCAATCAGTTTTAAATTAGTCGATATTTATATATACACTGAAAAAAATATTGTGAGATGTCAATAAAATATGTTTAATTCGCAGCCGAGTGTTATTCGAAGTACTTGTTACTGTTTTTAATTCAATCCTGTAAAAGTTAAAATAGTATAATATTTCCTTAAGATTAACGAATATAATATATTCGACTGATAACTTTTGACCGTCGCAAATAGTTGGATTAAACAAGATTTTTTAATTTTTTCTCAGTGTATATATTTCAAGTTTAAAATAGTGTTTTTGCCAATTTTTTCCAACAAATTAATTTTTATAAAATATCTGCTTGCTTTTTTTTATGTTTACGATCAGTATGTATTGTTAAGCGATGCAACTGCTATTGTTTTGGCGAATTGCGCTAGTAAAGCTTGAAACTCGCGATTTTGAAACGCGCGCTTATCCTTGCAGGACCGACGGATCTCAGCATGAAGAACACGAAGCCGTTGCTGAGTCATAAGCTAAACGCTACAGAAATGACCGCGGTGAGACAACTGATAACAGGGTATCGGGAGTCCGCCGCTTTTCTACTGAGATCTGCTGACGAGCTGGAGCAACTGTTGCTCCAGCAACCATAGAGCTACATTTACATGGCCAGCGTTCATCAGCAACTCGGCTCATAGTTACAACGATCTGCAGGGAAATGATGCGAGTACTGATACGTAGCGCCTGTATAAACATTGGAGAAACTCGTTGATGATTTTCTTCATTAATGATCTTCGCATCTGGCTGTCTCTGTCGGCAAGGTGGTTTTCCTCGTGCGAACTTATCCTCTGCCGTGAAGTGGCCCACTTGCGCGAACCAAAACGGATCGAGTCGATCTGACACAAAGCGAGTGTGCGACATCGATCGAGAGAATTCAACTGTCTTATAACAAGAAACAATTCTTCCTTGCAGAAGCTACAAAAAACGAGAGAATGATACTTATTGTTTGAAAAAAAACAAAAAACAAAAAAACAAAAAAACTGATGCTTATGGGATTTCAATGTTGTTGCAATTTGTCTACAGGCGCCAAGAATACGCAAAATTCCATTCACATAGATTAAATAAGTTGCGCGCATTTACACGTGTGACGCGACATTTCTAACAACGTAAGTTTAGATTTTAAGAAACTTACTTGAACAGGGTGTATATAAAACAAAAAGATCTACAAGGTTATTTACTTAATTATTAATAAGTTTAATGGATTGTGTATGTGTGTGTGTGTGTGTGTGTGTGTATGGACGCGTGTGTGTCTCAAGAAAGAAGTCACGAGGAACGAATGAGATGACGAGTCATTTTGGAAAGCATACATAATAGTATCCTCTAACGCAGGTAAAATCCCGGAAACGTTTTCTTCTTTTCGGTCACGGGGAACGCGCTTGCATTTTCTCCTAATTGAGATACGTAAGCTTCGGAGAAAACCTCGCTCGTGAGCTCCATATAGAGCTCTACAACTATACTCACCGTTTCGATGACGGACGACAAGAAGCCGTCGCGTGTTCTTACGGGATGCTAATTTCGCTAATCTGTCTGTTGTTATGTACATGTACATATAATATGAATGATATATGACGCAACTAGATGATACTCTCGTGCGCATGCATCCCACGCACGCACGAGACTATCGATATTTCTTCACAGAGAGCGCTATTAATTTTGCGCGACGAAAATCGTGTCATTTACTTCGAGAGAGCGGCGCGCATTACGTAGTAGAATTCTCAAATAAAACTTTGATTTAGGATATGAAACGATAATATAAAAATAACACGATTTTTACGAGATATAGAGAGAGACAAAGATTGTAAAACTTGACCACTTTTCTTGCCACTTTTGAAGCAAATGACTACGAAACAATCCGGAAATATAGATGTATTGTACATAGATATATAAAAAATGCTTTCGCGCATTATACAATTGTATATAGTACGTATAGGGTCGCTGGACAAGATGGATTTTTTTATTGGCGACACATGTCAGAAGAGACGAAGTAAGTAATTTAACTATTGAACTAATGATAAGTGTACAATTATTATTCTGGTCCGTAATACACATAGTCAGACCAGAGCAGCGACCTGGAGCAGCGTAGTGATCGAGAATATAATTTCGGGACCATCTTGTCACGATCGGACAATACGTTACAACCGTATTTGTGGTCTCCGGACGTATCACTGTGTTACCAAAGAACACTTATTATTATCGCTACTGTATGTATAAAGCGCTACGCAACAGTCGAATTTCTTCTTGTCTTTATTTTTCATTTCGTTTTTTTTTTTTTTTTTTTTTTTTTTTGGTTTTTTTTTTGGTTTTTAGGCTAGATTTCTCACGCAAAGATGTGAACTTATTTTCGTTAGTTGATCGTACGAGGATCAATGTACAATATCGCGCGTGTAAAACACGTGATAAATGTTACGTATCCAAGTACGAAAAGTTTATCGATCATTCGTGTTTTAGACTATTAATATTCCCATTATAATTATATATTATATTTCTGATATATTATTACATTATATTTTTATTATTATTATTAATTATCATTTTATTGTCATTGTCTCATTGATATATTATTAATTGGAGTTTGAAAATTCAATAAAGTAAAGCGTATGTATTCCTCGCAAAATAGTTTCGCTCTGTTTCTCCGTCATCATTTTTACAGAAAGTTCAAGCTTGTTTGTCTACTTTTGTCTCTTTTATCTCGTTGTTTTGTACATACACATTGTCGAATTGCACATACATATATATATATAGATTACGGAACTTAAATTTGCATAAGTAATTACATTATAAAAACGGAGTATATATATCTTTAAGTATTATATATACTTCTTATACATTATAAAATATATAAATATTTATATATATGTATATATTTATATATTTATACTATTATATATAAATATATATATAATATAAATTTCAGATATATACATTTATATACATGTATTGAAATGTAAAGTACTTTTATGCGAACGTTTGCTGACTGCTGTTACCGTCAAACTCCAAACGTGGAACATTCCAATGATAGAAAAACAAACAGAGAAATATGCTGTTTTACGAGAGAATAATTTTTTTCTTTTTCATTATAAATCTATTCTGACGTGCGTCATATATTCTCTTTATTATTATTATTATTATTATTGTTATTATATGCTATTTTTTTGAATTAGCATTTGTATTTTACATTATCATACGAATATTACTAATAAAAAAAATTCATCCTGACTGCAAACTTCGTACATGTGTGTTATTATTAAATTGACTTTTGCGAAATTTGTGTTGATTTGATATATCGTGTACACGTGCAGAATCGAATGAGTAAAACAAAGCTTAAATAAAAAGAAATGTATCAACTCTTCATTCTTTGATAATTTTAAGCGTACATGTATATATGTGTTACTAAATGTTTCTATGTTTTCTCTCTACCGAAGACCCTCGAAATAAATTCTCTCGTGAAATAGAATATAGGTACATAGGGAAAAATTGAATAAAGAAAACCTAGAGGAAAAGTTTTATTAAAAACGAATGTGTGTGTGTGTGTTTATGTGTGAGAGAGAGAGAGAAAGAGAGAGAGAAAGAGATAGAAAGAAAGAAAGAAAGAGAAAGAAATGTGGAAAGTGCGATGATAAACGTGCGCTGATTAAAGATTGTATAGGAATCACGACTTTTACTGATCGACACGAAAAAGTCGTACTTCCTTTTTCCTTTTCCGTGTGCGAGGAAATTGCTGCGGCGCACTCTACGTCTCAAACTCGCAATGTTTGCGACATTTTAGTGACAAAGTAAAGAAAATAAAGTGTATCATCAATTGGAACTAATTCTTCGACTTATCTCTTCAATCACTTCAAACTCGAATACTTACTCGATGTGGTACATACACCACGCACATCATTCCGAATGTATCGTAATAATCGAATACGTCTCTCTAATCGACACAGTGCAATAGTCTATAATAGTAATACCGTTGCTCTACCGTGTAATTGTCAGTCGTCGTCACGATCATGCTTCTGTCACGCACGACGTCAATAGTCTCAGCTCAATCACCCTTTGCCCTTTCTATCCCCCCGTCTCGTTAATTTCATGCAGGCGTAAACACAATGTTTTCACGAATATAAACAGTTATTGACAGCTCATATCTTATCGCTAGCATTGTATACATTATATCGTAGTCCACCTCAGATCTCTATAGTCACATAACTCACGAGGACCGAGCTCCGGTTTGCAAAGTACATGTTTTTCCCTCCACATCGGATCCGCGTAGCAATAACGTTTGCTATGTAATCTATCAACGATTAATACTATTTGTGGCTCGACAATTTGTTTGTTTGTTTATATGATTTGCGAGTTTGTAATATCGGAAAGATTTATATCGCGCGGAAAGAAATTACTGTATTATAAAATGTTGGTCTTTTTTAAATTTAAGTATATAAGGATCGAATCGTGTTGATCGTGTCGTCGATAATATCGGTGCTCTTTTCGGGAAAAATCTTGGGATTCACGACGCATCCGAATTACGGAATAAAAGGAAAAGGGAAAGACGAAGAGAAATACGAGAGATACAAAGAGGAATTCGCGGAGATCGTTGGGACACTTGCTATGTTCTGTTTCTTCCTACGTTCGATAAAAAAAAAAAAAAAAAAAAAAGAAGTGTCCGTCGTGTACCTTAATTTGCCTATGCGAAAGCCGATCTACGGTTCATATGTAGTCGCGAGTCGATGTATATTGATTAAAAAATGAAATATGTATTTGTTCCTGAAGAAAATAATACGAGTAGTAATATGCCGTAAAAAAAAAAAAAAATATTAATATTGATAGTAACGATAATGATAATTTGATGGAACATACTTTCTTATATAAGTAATAGTATACATTACTACGATTATATATATATACATATATATATATATATATATATATATTGTAGAGTTGGTACGGTTCTTGAGGATGCCTTGCCTGTATATGTAACACACGTTAAACGAAAAAAATCTTATTACCTTGTAAATGTTTTACCAAATATAATCAATTATTCAACTTATTTCGACTTTGATTCTTTTTTATTGTCCCACGCCTCACTTGCGCGCGCGTGTTCCGAAGAGAACGAGACTTACGAATCGATAAATCATATTTCTTCTTTTATTTTTAATTCTTTCCCTTTTTTTGCCGTCGGTCTACCGCGTGTGATTTATACCGACCAAAAAAAAAATGTTGCAAAATCGCGATCCGTGCGATCATAAATATCCGTACGCATGCATAATCGCGGTGCTTTTAAACGCGACGAGCAATCCGGCCCGGTAATGCATTACGTTCATACGACATATCGGACGAAATGGAAAGTCGAATAACCGGCAGTGCGCAAGATCACGATCTCGGTCGGTTTTCGATTACGAAATTCGTATCTGCTCGGAACACAATGTTATGTGGTGCGAGAAACTCCTGAAATTTATTACATCCGTTCATTCTACGAGATTTTGCGACGATTTTTATGTTCCTGTTATTTTGCGTTCTTTACACAAGGAAGTATTGTTAGTTTATTTTGCATTTTTTGCTGCACGATCTTTGATACGATATGATGTTACGAAACGTCTCCCTCACCGATCTTACACGTTCTTTTTCTACTGATATTTTGAAATTTACAGAATTTATTGTGATTTAAAAAAGTTTTTCATATAATATATAATATATAAATATTTTGTGAGAGTTATAAATTTGGTTGTAGTTTTTTTCGTCAGTAAAAACACACAGTTCGCGTATAACGCAACGGAGTAGCAATAAAATCGCTCGTGATGATCTCGATCCCGCGCATATCGGATCGTATCGCATATCGAACGAGTAATCATTCCGCGTCACTTTCGGAAAATGGCTTTTGACCAAAAGCTCATCCTCCACCAAGCAAATTTCCACGTAAAGACGCGCGCGTGTACTAAGATACACGCACGCAGATCGATCCGCGCGTCTCGAGACAAGGAATATTGCGGGGGCTCGTTTCTTCAAGAGTCGTAAAGCCGTTTCCTCCGCGGGGCCCTCTCCGCAGTAACGTTTATCGGCCGGCAATGCATCACGTGCTTTACGAAGGCCTTTGCATTCGAATGGCCCGCGGGTTTCAGAAGAAACGTCGTGATCGCTGCGAAAGAAGCGGCGCACAAAACGTACATATGTATGTACGATTTTATATACGTGTATGCGCCGCGTACACACATTTCCGCGTGCACTCTCGTGCGCATTCCGCACGCGTCAGGTTTTCTCACGCTTTCTTTTACGATCCATTTGTGCGTACGTAACAAACAAAATTTATTTTTTTTTCCGTTTGCGTTATTTTTATCTGCAAAATTTATTTTTTTTTCATGAACTTTTGACTTTGATATTTTCTCAAATCCAGAAAACACACGTTCTCGATTGATAACCCCGTAACTTCACCCGAGTAGGATCGCTCAGTCCGCGAGTTTTTGTATAATTAAGTTGCTCGGATACGGTGAGTCAGATAGTCAAGTCACAGGTCCCCGCTGTGTGTGCTCGACATGCTTTTAAAATTCACACTTGATCGCGCCGCGGCAAATAGCATTCGCACGCTGCAAAGTTATGCATAAGTGCGTGTCCAACCCTGAGGAGTCGCGCGGGGTCAGTGTGTTTTCTATGACCGTCAAAAGCCGCTAGTGCGAAAGAAGACGTTCCGCGCTGCTATACAAAGAAAACACGGGCGTGTGCGTATATATATATATATATGTGTGTGTGTGTGTGTGTGTGTGTGTGCTCATATCTTCCCAGATATAGAAATTTTATTCCACGTGTTGGTATGCGCGCGTGTGCGAATCGGCGAAATAGCATATAACACACTCGTCGTCCTCGGTTATACCGAGCGTGGTGCGCGCGACCATAACGCATGTCTCTGTAGCAATAATTCGTTTCTCACCGGGCTGATGCCCGGCAGGATCTCTTAGGAAGATTATCTCTCTCTCCCGTAGGAACGATAACCGCGAACATTTTGTCCTATTGGCCGATTCTCTTGAGGCAATATGATAAGCGCGAAAAATACAACCTTGCTTGGACGCAAACGAGAGACACAATTCTCAAAGAAAATAAGAAATAATCTTGTCACCTTGAATTTTCACAATGTGTGTTAAATATATTGTTTCTCTACTATACAATAAATAATATTCTTTTTGTTCACAATTATATTTGTGTCGCGTCTGAAATTCATCGATCGAATTTAATAGCAAGATTTAACTTTTTTTGTATAAATATAACATTGTCTTGTAATGTTAATTATCTAATTAACATTTACCTTCGGTTTCATAGTTTATATATATATATATACACGTGTTATACGTTTTATGATCGACAGAGATATGGCAAGATCCGTAACGAGTGCTCGTTAAAAACGTTGCAATATTATGCATTATATGCAATTAATTACCTAATTAATATTTATCACGAGATTCGCTTTCGTATCACGTCCACACGCAAGTGAGCATTTGTTAATGAGTGTAGAAGTAATGATTATTATTGTAATTATACTATTGTAATCTTCATAAAGTTAACACTCTATTTTTTCACACTTTTTGTACATAATTGATAGAGCCACAACTATCGCCTTATTTATATTTTATTATTCAATTATATTGAAATTCTAAAATACTAACTTTTTTATAGAGAGATATAATATCAGAAATAACGTATTAATTGCGTGGGAAATAAAGAAACGTGATATCCCCGTTGTCGCAATCTCATTGTTTTCAAATGTGCGTAATTTTATAATTTATCGCAAGATATAAAACTTCGCGCTCGCAGAACTTACGTAAACAAGTGTACGTGTCGACAGCGAGCAATTTAATCGGAGGATATTTTAACATTCGTTTTGTTCGGAGATGTCGAGTGTTTGTTAGTCCAATACATGTATTTTTTTATTTTTTCTAGCCTGCGATTTATTCTCAAGTGCGACTAATGATGTTCTTACTTCCGCTGCACTCGGCGCAGCTTTGAGTAATTTTAGTCTCGCGTGATTCTAATACGTTCTCTTTTTGCTCTGTTTTTTTCTTTTTAACCAAACAGCCCTATTTTCTTGAAAAAGAAATATAAAATAGCAAACCTAAACAGCATTAAGTCTTTTCGTGAAGCATAGCAAAAATAGTTGTTTGTGATTCAAAACAATGTTGTGTAGACGTGTCTCAAAAGTCAGACAATGCAAGACACAATTTTATTGTTAACCTGAAGTACAATCTTATATTTCACGCGTTAATAATTTGTCGATGTAATTTATTTTGGAATTGGTGGTTGCGTGAAAACCGGTTTGGCAATTAACTAATTAACAGTGTTTACAAGAAATTGTAATAAAATTAAAAGAAAACCAAAAAGTAAGAATTTCAAAATGTAGTGATGTTTCTTATAGCGTTTTGTAGTGATATTACTTTATATATTAAAACACATACTGAAACATCTTTTACTGAACTATTAAACAATTAATCGATATTGATTTTTCGCGCGTTTTTGATTTTCAAAACTGAAAGACAAAACTGCTTTTTAAATTAACGCTCGTATACTCCGCCCGATAATACAATGAACTCGTGATCGAGTGGCTTCCATCGTAGGCAAAGGACGCTCACTCGCCCTCGCAGGACCCCGGCAAGATTGTCAGGGTCATTCGATTCAAAGGAAGGTCACGTCAAGGTCATCGCGCCGAGTGAGACTGCGATTATAAAGGCGTGAACTCGCACCGCGCGGCAGGTTCGTGACGGGATTCACGTGGATACACCGAACTCGCTTTCATTTAACAGTCAGGTGAATTTCTCGACGTAGCATCTTCTCTTCATTTCTCTTCCGAGAAGATCGCGTTAAATTATCTAAAATTATCTAATGGCGCAACAGCACGCAAATTCTGCGCATTTTCTCACATTATTATTGTGCTGTCGTTTCGAGGAACTCGTCTCTCAAGAGTCTTGAATACATTCTTGCAAAGATATGTGTCTTTTTACACCTTTTAAAGGTAACAAAAGTTTAAAACGTCTCTAGTTGATTGCGCGAGAAAAACCGCATTGTAATTGCGTCTCCCGACGATGTGATATCGTTTGATTTCTGTTTGTCAAACGTCACGAAGACAATTTGTAACGTTAATGAGATTACAAGAAGAATTTTATCTTACATTGCTTTTGGTTATAATGTATGAATTGCTGTAATATTAAATTTAATAATTAAATTTAATAATTAAATTATATAATTAAATTGAGGAAAACCAATATTGTCAGTATTGTATAACTCGTGGGGCTTGAAATGGTTTAGTGTTGTTTAAAGAGCAACAAAGTTTTTTTATATTTATGATTTAAACGTGAAGTTAGAAAATTGACAGAATAAAGTGACGCATGTCAGATTGATTTCCTGAATCTACAGATGGTAAGTTTAGTTTTTATTTTATAATAATGTAAATTATTGTTTTCAAGTTTCAAAAACTTCAAAACACGATCAAAGTAATGTTTGCGTAGCTTACGATTAGATCTCATTATTGAAAATTTTTCAAGCAAATAGTTTTATTGTTAAAATTTATTAATTTCTATGCGAGATTGTTAACGATGCAGTTAGTTCTACTTGGTAAAGAAATTAAACACAAGTTTCAATCTTACGACGCGATTAGAACGCCTCGCCGGCTAGCCGGTCGGAGATTTGAATGCTTCGCAATAAATAGCGGACACGCCCCCGGCGTATACTTTTTGTTGTAATCAGAAGTCGTTGAATTTATTTGCATGAGGCCAGCTAGGCAGCGTGCGCCGTAGTAAAGCCGTAGTAGCCGACTCATTAATCGCCCGTCGCAGTCGTAATAAGCCCTTAATCTTCCCCCGAGAGCCCGCTACCTGAGAGTAACTGCTATTCCGGAGGCCGTCGTAAGCTCCGGGAAAATCTCGAATATCTCGCGAATTTCTGCGTCCTTGCGTGGAGGAGCGCACGAGGAAGAAACACGCGCGTCCCGAGTAACTAATCGCGGTAATTAATCCGCTTAATAAATAAAATCTTCGTGACGGGTCATGCCGAGTCACCGCGGCTTCTTAGTCGCGCACGACCGAGCACGTGTGCCCTTAAGATCCTCCGGGAACGACACCGTGTGTGCGACTCACGAAGAGAACTCTTTCTTTTGCACCTGCTGATCATTTTTTTTTTTTCGTTCGCACGAGGTTCTTGACCGCTAGATTAGATCGTAAACCAAGTTGATGGATTTTTCATTACCGGCTAAAAGAATCGCAGAAATTTGCTTGTTTCTTCGAAATAATTGTGTAAAACACATGTAAAAAAATGCATATATATGCGTATAAAATTTGCATAAAAAAAAAGAAAAATATTTGCAAACGTTGTACGTAAGTGGATTATAATTAATGCGCGAGATGGGCGAAGCTCATCGGGAATGTCTTAAAGCAGCAATTTTCCGCCGAGGGGTTAATTACGGATCAATCATGATGCGGCATCTCGGAAGAATTTTTCGCGAGCGAGATTATATTGACGCTTTGAATAATACATTGCACTGGGAAGTGCACGTGGCGCCGACGAACGAGATTAATCGCCGCCGAATACGGCGCGGGTTGTTGCACTCGCAATTAAACTCCGTTAATAAAGCACCGGAGGCAAATCGTTTCGCGCTCAGTGGAATGTGAAAGCAAGATAAAGTCGGGGCGAACTAGAGTCGTGTACCTTGTACCGGTGTCGATGGTGCGAGGCGAACCTCATTATCGGTATCAGGCTTTAATTGAGATTAGTTTCGTTAACGGATCACAACCGGACCAGTTCCGCAAACCTCTCTCCGCGCAAATGTCATTATCATGATCAACAACTCCCGGCCGCGTTCTCGACCGTACGTGCCAATTAAAAGGTATTGCCTTCAAACTGGGAACCGCACACTTTTTCACATCTCCGCGCGCGCGCGCGCGCACTGCTGTAATCTCAATCTATATAAAATCGATATCTATAACATCGATAAGATCACAGCGCGCGACCAGAGAGACTGGATGATTACACACGGCAATATCGGATTATGTAAGCCTCGGCTTCTCACACCGTCACAGCCAGACGTTGTGTTATATATGACTTAATTTCACGAACAATAAATCAAAATCTTGTCATAACGTAATTATCTGATAATGTGATTAAGAAAATGTAAACGTCGAGACTCTCGTGAGTTTTTCTCAAAGCTATATATATATATATATCGATTGACTGGAAACAGACTCGCAAACACTCTTAAAGGACGTTGGGGGGAGGGCTTGCGCTCGCTATTTATATCGACCAGTCGCGGAAAAATGTCGAAATACTTTTCCATCGTCGCGAACGTGATCGTATATCAGAAAAGTAGCTGTCGTATATAAGAAGGCGCGCACGATGCAGCAAGCGACGACGGAGTTTCTCGTGATGGCGTGACTCCGGCGCTATCGCATGGCAACCTTGCCGTGCATTATCGCCGATTAATAAGCCCTACGTTCTAAGAAAGCACCTCGGGGTTAGGTATTTACCCGACATGCATCCCGTGTTCGTGGATCATCGCCGCGACGGGGAGAGATGCCCCGGTCTTTAACATGTTACCCGAGCGAAGCGTCTCTCGCATGAGAGAAAGAGCGCGGCTGAGAATCGCGAAGAGGAGCAAGATTTCGAGAGTTACTTTCGGTATAATACTTTCCGAATAACCGCGCGCGTTACCGCCAACTGTGAGTTTCCATTTCGTTCCAACGAAGTTGCCGCGCGAGAAAACGAGATGTCGAAACCGACATCTACTACCCGCCTGATCATCTACATGTTGTTTCTATATACGGTGAGATAACGAGTTGCAACGAGAGCTCTAACATAGAAAGTAAGACTTACCGCAAGTTTTTAATGTAAAGATCCGCGAACACATTCGTATTCGATGAAAGTAAAATTAACTCATCATCCGGGATTACATAATAATTGCTAAAATCCCAGGTAGACACGGGGGTTCGCAATTTTCACAATTGCGAAATAAAATATATAACATAAAATCTTGGAACTCGCGCGTGAACATGTTCGTTATTTCGTAAAAAATCGACGACGTCGTCAGACTTCAACGGTAGTGTAATTTAAATTACGACGAGATCGATTCTCGAACGGAGAAGTCCTTACGCGCATCGCGTAGTTCGACCTTCTTCTTCGCACGCTCCTTTGTCGGGAGAGCTCCGCTTAAAATAATCGACCACGTTCCATGTACGGCGGCGGTGGTTTGGCGGCTCCTTGGGCGGGGTGAGCGTGCTGTACAGTTAGGATTTCGAAGACGCGATGAACATAATGAGAGAAACGTGCTTCGACCTCTTGACCCGCGAGCCGCACCGCGCGTGCGCGCGCTTGGCTGCACCCTCGCAGCATAAATCGAGAATACGAAATTCTCGTTACACGACGATAACTAGGGGAGAGAGTTCGCTTTAAAAGCGAGGTGTATCAAGATGACATGAAAATCCAAGTTTGGAGTTGATTAAACTCGAGAAACTCGCGACGATAAAATCGCGTTTACCGTCGCATATTCACAGAAACAAGACCAGTTTTTCTTGAGAACTTCTGTTGCGCGCGCACGCCGCAACTAATTAAATGCGCTTCTCTATAAAAATTCGCACTTTGAAATATAAGGTAGAATTTATTACGGTAAAGTTGAGCAATTAACATCACGCATGCAATATGATGAAAACAGTTCAGATCTGATGTTACGATATGAAACGAAAAAGAAAAACGTTAAACTCGATCTCTTCGACGATCGTCGATGTAAAATACAAAAGTACGTAAAGAATTTAAAATGAAGAATCCGAGTCACAGTTCTCTGTGAGACCCGGTAAAGAAAGAGAGAGAGAAAGAGAGAGAGAGAGAGAGACTGGACACTAATTATATCTGCAAAGACCAATACTCGCGTGGATTAATTATTGGAGAGACCGGGGCAAAAGACCGGGGCGACCAGTCTTCACAGAGGAGCGAAGAACTTTGTCGTTAAAGGATTTCTCAGCGTATCTTGCGTATCTTCACAACGCCGGCTGGTACTTATCGTGAAAGCGGACTGGTATGATTTTTACTCTGCACAATGTCGAGTTATCGCGGAAGAGTATTTATAGCAGTATGATGCGAGAGAGAGAGAGAAAGAGGACGTTCTCTCTTTCAATGAGCGATTTGATAAAACACACATTAAGAAACTTAATGACCGGACAAATTTATTAAAGAGGATATAATATTATACATTCTTCGTAATAAAGAAGAGAAAACAGCATTAACGCGCAAGATATACAATTTGACGAACATTGATATCGGAGAGATATCTATACGTCTTCGTACGTTTGCAATCTTGTGTAATTACAACAGTTTTTACGTATTTGACGATCGTGCTATTTAGATTTATTTAACAAACCGATAACCGGTCTGTCGTTCAAGTCGCGGAAGAAAAGTCGCGTCGCTTTCGTCACATATCTTTTCTCGACGAGAAGAAACTAATCTTCGCTTCTAATTTAACGAGCGTGGGTGGCGATTGCGTAGCGCGAAAGTCCTCGCTGAATTGTCGTGCCCGCAAAACAGGGGGGGGATTATGTCGCAAGAAGGCGTCACGCCTCTGCAAGGACTCGTGACGAGGACGCGCCGCGACAATTCCGTTCTAGAATCTTAAGGATAAGCAGTCGGTCTCTAACGAGCCGCCTTGCGCAAGGAGGGTCTCTCATTAGTTTTCTCGTCGCACCTCTCGGGATTTAATCCCACGCCTCAATAGACGACTACCGACTGACTGACTGACTTACTGAATCCTTCCGCCGCCAAACGTTACGAAAGGACGATTATATTTCAGCGATTCATTGTTGTCGGAGGTCGTAAGTACGCGGAAGCGCTCACGCGCGCAAATTTCCCGCGCAATTTTTTCCTTGCGAATTCACGCAAGCGGCCATTGAACGAGAGAGACGCCGTCTCGTCTGCCGTCGGGAGAGAACGACACGGGCATGACACAACAGACGAGAGAAATAACGCTGCGGTTTCTACGTGTAATTCCGAATAATGTGCCCTCGCGGAAATTCACAACACGCGCTTCTTGAAAGAAGCGCTCGAGGTCGCTATTCACACGTCATTTTTCGCGCGAGGTTTTTATTCCGCTAATTTAAATTACTAACAATAAGCAATACTTGATTACTTGAATCTTCACGTGACTTTAGATTCTTCGGGTCTTAGTACGCTTTACGTTCGAGTTTCTTCAAATATTCATATACGGATAATATTAATGAGAATGCAATGAAAGAGTCGCGCGCGAAGACTGTCTTTTCGATTGCCAAAAACGCGATATTTTCGTGGAGGAAACGTGAAGTTCACGGTAAGAACGGGGCAACGTCGTCGCAGCGCGCTGACTTCAAATCATTGCCTCAAACGCCGGGGATACTCAGCGGTGTATGAGCGTATTATCTCGTTGCTCGGGAGAGGCTACACGCGGAATATGGAGCACTTACCCCGGTCATGGTAACGACGGGCCACTTAGCCTGGGTAACGACCGCTACGACCCGGAGAGAGCATCATCAAGCTGTCCGCGCCGCGGCTCGTACACTTCGTCGGTTGGTGACCTTTTACGCCATGAGACCACGGTGTTCTATATATGTGTACATATATATATATATATACATATATATATATATATATTTGTACACGCGGAGATTGAAATTCCATTCGCGCGGAGATTGCCAACGATGACTCGCGACGCGAAGTTTTCGCGCATGAGTGCGGAAGCGCGCATGCGAAAGCAGCAAAACGCATTTAAAAACCGCGAGGAGCCGCTTGTACGCAATCGCGGAAAGAAACATTTTTAAAGAAATATTTTTGTCGAAGTACACTTGCGAACCGTTCACCCTATGCAAATGTTCTATTTGCAATTTTTTTTCTGACGTAAAGTTTAGCTAAAACTAATTGTCGCCGCTTTCCACATCACTCTTGAATATCTAATATTCAAATTCTCAGAGCGTTGTGGAACTGATTTTCTATTACCGACGCTGATTGAGAAACAATTTTACGCGCAATACTTGACCGCCTTGTTTTAACGCGATTAGTCACAGAGCGACTAGACTTTTTCCTTTGCGCGTGCCTATCGAATGAGAAAATCGCGATATATGTTCTTGCACGTGTGTATTGTGCGCGCGCTGTCCGCAAACCGAGATTAATTGTCGACCGGTTGTGTGCAATTACAACAATCGACGAGAGCGTTATTCGCGCGCGACACACGCGTCGAAATTCGCGGCGTTAGCTTCGAAAAGATGGCACACTGTAACGGTCGGTTGTTCGTGCGAATTATACCACCGACGATAGCAAACGACCAAAATCGAGGAAATGGCTCGCGCGAGAGACGCTTGAAAATAATTTCATGCCGCGCCTATAAACAATCGATCCTTTCCACGACCAGAAAGTACGCGCTGAATATTTTATATGATTTCTTCAGTTTTCCAAAGTCCGGCGAATAGTTCGATATCTGCGATTAACGAATAAACATCAGTAATATCGCGGACAGACATGGGTCTTCCAGATCCACTCAAAAATTGTGCATCTACGCTCCTAGAAAATGTTTTTTAAACGCTTATATCTTCGAAGCTACTACAGATTTGTTTAATTTCATTTTTTTATCTACGCAGAATTGTTCAAACTTTTGATTAAAACAAAACAAACAAACAAAATTGAGAAAATATTAATATTTTGCGGAGATATTCGATTTTTTAAAGTCTGTCCAACCAGTCTGTTGTCATTTTTCAGATCTGTTTTTCTCTTTGTTTATTTTATAATTTTATAAAGCAATCGACACCTCATAAAAACGACACTGTATATTTAGAGAGCTATACGAAAGATTTCACGATAATGAAACAGTGTGTGTCCGTACGCGTTTCCATGTGACTCTGTCGCAACGCGCAACTTCTCGGCGGTCTCGACAAACGAGCAACGTTCGCGATCACCGTCAGATCGATTAAGCAAACTATCGTCCATTCGCGTCATTCAAGTCTCTCAAAGCTAATCCCATCGGGCGAGCTTTATCCGCGTAAAGCGAAATATCAGAAACAGGGTGTACACCGGATTGATTGCGAGGAATGTGGGGGACTCGTTTCTAGCAATATTTTCCTCGTCAATGGCCACGTTTCTTCTGTGTCCCGCGCACCGAAAGAGACTTTCCGTCGCGTTCGAACGAACGGGAGAATCGTTCTCACGTACATATGACCGCCGCAAAAACGAATGTCGCGCGGCAGCGCAGCGGGCTGAGACCCGTTCGTCGCCATGTGAAAAGCAATACGGCTAATTTCACAGCTTAATGCACATACACCAGCGAACGGAGAATATAACGGGTGTGTGCAAACAAAAAAAAAAAAAAATCTAAAGTACTACCGTAATAAAATCGCCGGATTATTGAACAAAAATAATCGGTGTTTGCGATATAAAACGGGTAAAGATATATAAATCTGCTTGCGAGTAAAATCATTTCTTCTCGCGCTATCGCCAACCTATCTCCGTAATAATACTTTAAACCCAGAGACGACTTAACTTCGCTTTTAGCACAAAGACACTATTAATGCTCCCACAACCAGAAGATGATCATCAATTTTGCTCAACGGACGCTGGATATACTTAACGTGTAAGTATCTGGTTATCTCGCAACTCTCGTATATATTACCGTAAAGTCCGAGATTAAAACGTCGCACAAATTTCGCTAATTATGAAGGGAGGAGAAGAATCCGCGTGTATAGTACGGAACATCGGATTATATTCCCGTATATGGCGAGCGATTTGCGCGACTCGTAAAATTTATTCGTATCCGGAGTTACTATCCACCAGAGTTTCCATTAAAACAAAAACAAAATTGACCTATTAATCTTCCCAGTCGCAATTTCGCACACTGACACTCGCGCGCCGTTTCCCCGGACACCGTTGCGCGAACTTTATTTGCACAACGGGTCACTGCTTCGCGCTCGAAGGGAGCAACCGGCGGCGGCGGCGGCGGCGGTGGCGGCGGCGACTGCATTGTGCCGCGAAAGGTGCCATTTTATCGTGCCGATCGCGATATTTACCGCGAGATCGTCGGTTGAAGGAGTAACAGGATCGCGAGAGCAGATAAATCTAAGCGGGACTCGCGCGTGGGACTGACTTCACGCGTCATCCGTGAAGGCGACGCATTCACGCGCGCAAAGAGAGAGATCTCTCTTTTTCTCTAGCTTTGTTTCCCCCAAGAACGAATTTTCATTACAAGTGGCTGTGATCATTTAATTAGTTTTTCTTTTGCCGATTTATAATCCTTTGAAATATTACATAAAAGCGATACGAAAGTCCCAGGTTAACCCAGAGAATGATCGGGTTAATTTGCCCACTATGACTATGCGCACGGTCTCACGGAAGAGCGGTGCTTGTCGCTTAGCTCGCGAATGAAAATGGACGCGGGTCGGCGTCCTGAGAGAGGTCATGCAGATTCATGGCGGGACTTGGAGACGAGAAGGGCACGCCACGGCCGTAGAAGCGGCGTCGATAATTATCGATGGAACCGATCGTGCGTGAGGCTGGAAAAATCCTAGCCGGCTGAGCAACGGGACAGGCCCCGACGGTGCGCGTGCGCCTCAGCGCGGCAGCCGATGTCGGGATGAAGACGTCCTGGCTGCGCGCTTACGTACGTAGCAGAGGAATAAGTGTGGGTAATTTGCTCGACTGGCTAGACCACTTGTTTTACCGGGAGAAGTGGTGTGTGCCGTTTAAAACCGTGCGAGAGAGCGGACAAATTATTCTCTCTCCCTCCCTTCACTTTTTCTCCCGTTTTATCTCAAATGTGCAGGATAAATCTTCATAGTTTCGAACATACATTCATTCATAAGAGACGAAGCTCATTGTGCAAGTTTATCAAAAAATCATTTGTATTTGTTGGTACGTGTTATGTTCAAATCTAATCTCTGGTAATCGAATCTCTGAAATTAAATTTGACAACATTTTAAACTTTAACGCGCGTGGCGTACATCGAAAGAAAGAACATCTGTCCGTTTGTGACAACGGGCCACGCGATAAGGTTTTTTCCGCACGACCTCTGGCAAAGTCAGCCAGGCAAGATGCTCGAGGGAATATCTCGGGCAAGGAATAGCTGGTAGATAAACAGCCGAAGCTGCCATCCGTGGTCGCTGCTTTCCGACTATTTAAGTGCTACGACCGGCTCGACGGAATTAATGAGACTCAAGTTTCCAGCGCTGCTGCGTATGATAGAATCAACGTATCAAAATGCAGATATTCGCGCGCGATATCGCACAATCTACGCGAAGCCACGTTAATCGTCCGAGCGATGCAAAACGTTGAACGCGTTTTCACGATTCCGTGACACACGCGGTACAATGCTTCATCCAGATAAATCATTAAAAAAAAAATAATCTGACCGCAAAATATAAATCATGTTCTGTGTCAAATAAATAATAATAGTAATTTTTTTATTTATTTCGCAGATAAATAAATTGTGGCGCAGGTGATTATAACAGAGCAAATAAGTGACGCGTGTGATGAAGATTGATTTCCTGAATTGACACAACACTATTTTACACTGAGCAATTACCATATTTCTTTTCATTGTAATGAGTTTAATACTTTTAATTGTCAATTGTAATGAGCGAATATTCGTTTACCGCCATTTGTCAAATTGATTTCGAACAATTTTCTCATCGTGTTAATCAACAATCTCGCAATCGTCGAAATCTCGATTCGGATTTTCATGTGCAAAAACGTTACCCGATGAAAGCACTGACCGATCTTCCTCGACTCTTGTATATGTGTGTACATAATGATAGATATCACCGCGTCATCCATTGTAATGCGTGTAATGAGAATCTCAAATAGGCGTGCAATTTGATAAGCTTGTCAACCGTCGTTACGGTTCATGCGCCCGGAGAATGGAATAGGGATTACAGTTATCCCGAAGGGCAACAGACCGCTGTTAACTCGCGAAAAATCTGCGCGCGGTCGTTTTTTTTTTTCTCTACGTGTGAAATACGACGATGGGTATCAGCGGAGTTGCGGATTTTTCTCTCGGCCGCTTTAAAATACCGTTCCGCGCGAGGGCGAGAGAACTGAATCGCTGCAAGGGAAATGGAACTCGAAGCACGAGCGCTCGAACAATAATGGCTCGCGTTACCTTGAACACATCGCGGCTCGCATGGGCGACGAGAAATAATGAGCGAGCACTGGGCGATTTAATTGCAAATTTGCAAAGATAGTTAGAAATTACGCGAGCCTCTCGAGTATGTTTGCTCGCGAGTATCGTGCAAGGACGTGATTAAAAAAAAAAAAAAAAAAAAAAAAAAAAAAAAAAAAAAAAAAAGAAACTCCTCCCGATTACGCAATAATTATTATCCGCGCGCAGCGCGCGTGCGTATCAATCTCGAAGAGGCGAAAGTGCGGTGAAATAACAGTCTCATCGCGATCTTACGACGTTTCCGTAGCATCACAGTTTCGAGATAATTGTGCTCGCGTCGCCAAAGCGCGTTATCCGCCGCGCTTTCCCTCGTTACGTGTCTATGTGTACGACGCGTGTGTGTAAAAGTTAATTATTTTTCTCTTTCTACCGCGCAAGTCTTCTAGTTTTTTTCTTTTTAAGCTATCATATACGCGCAGCGTGAAAGCAAGATTAAACAAAATTGATTGCCATACGGTATTAGATGATTGCGTAACGAATGGAACGTGAAACATGCATTCTGATTAACGGGAGCCTCGCCTTCTGAATTTTTGATAGCTAAATCAACAGTGGACCGGTGCGACCGAGCAAGCGAGAACAGAACGTAACTTGCCCTGTGCAATAAGACCACTCGATGTAACGCGCTAGCGGTACAAAGCGCACGTTAATTACCGTGATTGATTTAAGTCTCGTCGCCCGTCTCGGGGGGCGGACTTAAGAGCCTCGCCCGAGTACGGCACACGGCCTGTAATGCGCGAACTCTCGACTGTCTTCCGTCGACTTTAAACGCACACGTTTACACACACGTGCGTGCATGCTGACAGGAAACTCGAGAAGGAAAGACGGATCGATTTCGGTCAGATATTGGACGTACAAACCCACGGATGCATCGATCAATGAATCAGAAAGGATCGCAAACGTCGACTGCATGAATAGAGCCAATCACGGTGCGATCAATTTGCATTCGCGCCTCTCTTCAGTCCGTTTCTTCCCTCTTGACAGTTCGTTTTTTTTCTCTCTCTCTCATTCTCTCTTCTTCACGTTTGAGGTCCTGTCGTACCTTTCGTTTCGCGCGCGTATATATGTATATATATATATATATCTCTTCGGGCGAGCAAACGCGAGTCGATATCGACGGAATGCGACGCGGTTCGGATTCTGTGGTGAAGAGATCGACGACGTTTCTTTTCAGATCGATTCGATAGCCTGATCTCCGCCCAGATCGAGATCCAGTTTGGACGAATGTCCCCTGCTGCTAAGTTCGAAATGCGGCTATCCTTCTCTCTTCGCGATTTTTTTTTTTTTTTTCTATCTGCTCGTTCTCGTCGCGATCACCTGTCGCATTCGGTATCGACGACGAAGTGTCATCGTGCTCAATAATAATTGATACATTCCGCGGCGTCGCGAGACACAGAAAAAATATAATTGACGTTATCTCACCGAACAATGTTGGGTGCGCAGATGTTGCGAGCGATTAAAATTCAACGGCGGTAACACAAGTTTTATCAAGTTAATCTGAATAATTGATTTTTCACACAAAGTGACGCCCGGAATAGATAATTCTCGGAAAACTTTGAGACGTCGATGTTAATGAAAATATTTAAGAACAGATGAAATATCTAGTCCTACATTTTGTTTTACGTCACCAACTAAAAGAATATTACATAAAAATATTATATGAATAAATCAATGAACAACTATTATTTATAAAAAATTATATACAAATATATAAAATATTATATTTTTCCACTCCGTGATTCTTGCCACTCGTGTTTCCTCGCCTACAGAATCGCTCGCGCGCGTCGATAATGGAGACGTTCTCGCGAACGCTCGCGCGACGCAGGAGTATCTCATAAATGCAAATTTCCACTTGCTGCCTTGAGAAAACAGGCATCCTTGAAAACTCAGTCTTCACGAGCCTTCCACGCGGGAATAGATTGCGCGCGATTGCTTTTTTTTTTTTTTTTTTTTTATTTTATTTTATCATCAACCGTTCGACATGTGACTTCAAGACTTGCGACCCGAGTTTTGTTACTGTGACGACAATGGTGTAGACAAGAACTTGACAAAATTGAGAAAAGAAATTGAAATAAATTGTGTATCACCTATATAAAGCAAAAAACATAAAGTTGTCGTTGAAGATTAAAACGTTTTCCTTGGATCACAGAAATATATTTCGCTTCTCTTAAAAAAATCAAGACTTTTGTAAAAGTTAGAAATAGTGACGATATGTAATGTCCGATATTTTTTTAAGTACAACTGTCTTGAAAGGTAAACGTTTCTTTAAAAAAAAGAAAAACTTCTATCGAAGACGCACTCATCGAAAAAATGTTGTAAGAGGAGGCTGCCTCAGGCTCTTGTGTTCCAAAAAAAAAAAAAAACATAACAGTCTTATTACATACGTGATGTATCTACGCGCAAAGATTGTACCAAGCATTTTGTACATAAAATACGCCAATAATATCCATTCTCCCCTATCAATCGTGTATCTCATAATTTATATCCACGGCACGAAACGTATCCACTCTCCGACGAGTTATAGCGTTAACCAGGAATCTCGCGCGCGTATACGAAGCATGGTGTGCATAAGTGCGGTGCGAGCCGCGTCCTTGCTTGCGCGGCGACGCATGCGAGAAGCTTTTTTTTCTCGGCGCCCCCGTATATAGAGGCGGGTACGTACGGCACCAGGCAGTCGTTATTTATGTCCGAGCGGTTTTCTTACGAGCGGTTTATCGAAAGTGAGAACGCGATTGTTGCCGTTAAACGAGCGAAAACGTTTCACTCGCCCGCGCGCTCACGCGCGCGCGCGCGCGCGCGGTACGTACGCGTGGCTTTTACACGGGGGACTCGCTTTACCTGGATTCCTCAACGCGGCATTAAACCGGATCGTAATAAGACTCGCGTGACAGGACTCGCGGGACACTGACCGCATTTCGTACACGTCTCCCGCCCGGGAATCGCCTCGATCTCAGAGATGAAGCGAAAGTTTCGCCGTTCATATCGAAGCCGGTTAGATTGGCGGGCAGTGTTGCTACATTGTCTTTGCTATGTCGGCTCTTGAACGCCCACGTGACAATTTTCATCTTCAATCTTTTAGTCCCCATTTTAGTTTTTATATTTTTTCTTTTTCCAAGAGATATGTTGAGTGAACGTATTTTACGATAGTCGTAATTTTCTACGACATGTAAAAGAGAGATAGCACGTGGCGCGTTGCCATTAAGTTAACTGAAAATTTGTCGAGAGATATCCCGTTTATATATTTCCAAAAAAAAAATTCGATCGTAACGCAGCAATTAAATACGAGTCAAAGAAAGCCTTAGCGCGACGTTTCCTGGTTAAATCATCACTTCTTATTGGATAACGTAATTTGATATATCGTTTAAAATAGCGCATTGTGACATTTGGCACATCAGCCTTTGGTATATTCTGTATACAGATAGACACGATAAATAAATGAAATTTGATGACCAGAGGCAACGATGCCCGCGCGAGCAACGCGGATCCAAGCAATTGGCGGTAACTTTATATTCCACTTCCTTGTGTTTCTCCTTCCTATAATTGAGCGAAGCTAACGAGTACTTAAGCCGGGTAATTAAAATCGAAGCTCTGCCACTCTGTCGGCACAACGAACGTAAATCCATTACTAAATGCCGGCTTCAGCGTCGTCGTCGTGTGTGAATATACCAGCGAAATGAGTACTATCGTCCGTAGAGTATATCTTTGTTCCATATAAGGTTATACGATCACTTAACTCTCGTCCGGGAAATGTGTTTGATTTAAGAAACTATTTCTTTGCCAAAATTTAAATGTATTTTGTGGACGAGAAATGTCAATAATAATTTTTTTTAATTTTCTTGATCAATCATTGGTTCGATTATCAAAATTCTTAAATTGAAAATTACAAACATTGACGATATCGCGTATAATTAATTTAACGATAATCTATTTTTTAAATGTTATTACTTTCCAACTGATGAGTCAGGTACAAAGGTGTTGCATTAAGGAATAATAGTAGCTTCTCGCTCGTATCAGTGCGATACATTGTGATTAAAAATATAGAAACAAATCAACAATTCGACTCACCCGTTATGCGTTTCTCAAGCGTAAAACGTGAATTCTTGCGTAAACGTTCCGTGCGTCTCGCATTGCGAGATATCGCGGCGCGGTCGGCAAATTTTTTTTTTTTTCGATCGAGCAGCGACTGTCAAATGGCGGCTGCGTATAGTGACGGTTTTATTTCCATTGGATAATAATTTCACGTTTCTTCTAGATTTATGCGGGTTGCTCGCGCAGCGGTAATAATTACCTCTCAGCAATGCCTTCACTTGGCTGATACTACGAGAGGATGGCTTATTATTATTATATATATTACGTAACGTTGCATGTCCGGCACTTTGCGTCGAACAAGAACAAAACGCATCGGTCAACGTGCTCGAAATAGAAACTCACGAAAGAAGACGAATCCACAAAACTGAGAGAATAAATCTCCAAAAATATTTAAAAACTATCAATAGATATATGTTTTGTCGTATGTGACAAAATAATGAAAATGCATTTTTAAAATCTCTCTCTCGCGTTTTTTCGAAGCGTTAAAACCCTGTGCAAAATTTCAAACTACTATATTCTGACATAATATTTCTCTCTTTCTTATGCAAATAATCTCAGATAATACGCAAATGTTACGTGAAATACATCAACGGCAAAGTGAATCGAGAGCAAATAAATTATCGGTTGAATAAACGCGCGCGATGGTCATTTCCGGATGCAAGTTGGCTGCGGCTTAACGCGTATCGCGGCAGCACGTAATTACCGTTTCTTTCACGCCCGGTCTGTTGCGCGCCTCTCTATGATAATAAGTATCGTTTATTATAACAATTACGCAACGTATCTGGCAAATCGTTTCGCGCCGCAGCGATACGAGGTGCTAACGACTGTCTCTCAAACAACCGACCGCGGAAGCAGAGCGCGCAAAAGTGCATATCGCCTCTCCCGAAGTATTCCCCTCGGATACACCAGGAAGCGAGGTTTATCGGGACCCGCCACTGTCATTCGGCGAAATCATTTCCGTCATTTGCTCGACGATCTATGGCAGCGGGGCGTGCTGTTGCCGGGATGACTCGGTAAGATCGTTCACATACTCGGGGGGCCACGAACCTCCGCGGTCCCGATACGGATCGGGACGTTCATAAAGGCGGGGACGTTTCTCACGGGATTATTGCGCCATCGCGCGATTATCCGCCGGGCTCGCGCATTAAGCCCCAAGAGAGATCTCTCGCGCGATTCGCAGTATCGTAACATTAGGCAACCGTCCGGTTTTACGACGCGACGCGAAGTGTCGCGGCAGTGCCCGTAAAACCGCCCCGGTAAACGCGATTCGCGCATTAAAATCAAGATCACGCGATATACCAGCATGGAAAGAGAGAAGAGTAAAAACATTACGTGACTAAAGTCACGTGTCTTTAAAAATGTGACTACAGTAAAGTCATGTGACAGGGAAAAGAGAAAAAATACCACGTGACTACAGTCGCGTGACTAAAAATATATATTATATATATTATATATAATATAATATATAATATAATATATAATATAATATATATATTATATATAATATAATATATAATATAATAT
>NW_018020589.1:1060797-1183809 GCF_002006095.1 Pseudomyrmex gracilis | reverse complement strand
AATATATATGTAAGTATATATTATATAATATAATTATATATTATATTATATATTACATATAATATATAGTATAATATATATACTAATATATAATATAATATAATATATATTATATATATATATATAATTCATTATATATTTATATTATATCTTATATTATATGTATTATACATATACTACGGTAAGGTCACTGACCTTAATCACGTGACTCTGCTAAGGTCATTGACCTTAGTCGCGTGACCACGGTGAGGTCACTGACTTTGGTCACGTGATTACAATATATGTATATATATGTATATATATGTATATATATACCGTAATCACGTGGAAAAACAACGTGACAAAAGTAAAGTCACGTGACTTTAGTCTCGTGTTGGTTTTCCATTTTTCTCTCTCACTATTTTTCGAATTTGATTTTCATGCGTTATTTTTGACACCTCTGATATGTGTATTATATAATTTGTAAGACGGTTCTGCTTTGTTCCGTGTTGATAAACTATTTGTCAAATTCCCGCTGAGTAACGCGCGTGATTTTAACATTATTCGCTAGCTTTGCGGTCAAAAGTAGACCGCGATTAAGAACCGATATTAGAACGCGAGAAGATCGTGACACGTCGCATCGTCAATGCGTTTTTGCGCGTCTCGCGGATTATAGGAAAATCGTCGAACGACGACGACGGTGCTATATCCGGCGTTTTTAACGGTTTGTAAGTAATTCCGTAACGACGCGTTTGACACGGATACGCATAATTTAATGCGCCGTGTTCGCGGCAGTACATAAAACCGGCACCGACGGTGTGTATACCCGGTCGCGGATATATTCCGTCGATCAGATGTGATTGCACGGTACTCTGGTCACCAGACACGCTGGGCACGCGGAACACAAGCCGTTCGGTTCTATCACGAAGGCGTCAATGGCCAATACGATTGCCGAGCCGCGCTGACAAATATACACCTCGACGATATTCGTCCATCGAACTCGCTCGCGCAATTCGATCCTTATCAATCGCGATATAGTAACTTCCCGCACAGATAAAAGGCGAACTTTCGCAGTTCGATTGCGATTTCACTTTTCGTTTGATTAACTTTGCGACGGGAATAAATACGCTTTATTTCGAAGCCGATAATAATCGACGTGTAACATGTTACAACCGTGGTGATGTTTATGTAATTTCATATTTATAAATATTAATATTTATATAATTGTATTTCTTTTACAAAAATTTGTAAAAAAAAATTACCTTTACAGCTGCATTACATGTGTCATCTGTTTCGTTACATCGTAAAAATATACCGAGAAAATTTTCTATCCGCTATAATTGTGTGCGCTAAATACACAAGAGCGTTGGCGCGCTTCTCAATTGGAAATACATTTGAAAATAAATACACGAGAGCTTCGATCTTCGAATAGCCCGCTGAAATTGATAAACCGGACTCGCGGAATTTGCATTCACGCGTCGTGTAAATAGTTACAACCGGGGCGTATAAGTAAGTTCGCCAAGTAGTGTAACGCAAACTGCAGTCATTGGTTCGGGCGAGCAACCGGTATTTAGAGGCATTCCTTGCTTGTCTCTCGCTCGATATGTACTCATAAAGCCCGGCGTGTTTCGAATTATCTCGGTTCGGCGGAAAAAAATTGCGCGAACAATGCCGCGCCAGCATTAGGTATATCTTATACCAACCGGTATAGCGGCACACGTGCGCGTGCACGCTTTTATCGCCGAGGAAACGTTTTGCGAAGTATATATACGTATATACATACGATATTTACACACTATGGAGTATTGCTTCTAATGATACGACCTAGTTTAGGTTCCAAGGATGAGTCGAGACTCATCCTCGTAAGGCGTCTAAGTAGAGGAACTCGGAGTGCCTGACCATTACGTAAAAAAAAAGCGTCGAGTAACTGTACACGCACTGTTACGCTCTGTTTTCGCACGCGATGACGTTGTTGTACTTCGCCCGAACGAGCAACTTCGCGAAACACACGGAATACATTTGCAAAAAACGTTAATTACTCGACGACTTGATCGTTTTTAACTGCATCCGATTTCCGCTTAAACAAAAAACCGCAACGATGCGTCTCGTGCGAAGAGAAAAAACAAATTACTTGCGGTTTTCTCGAGCTCGTGTTCCAAGAAGCAACAGTTTTATTATCGATATAGATACAATAAAGCGTATGTTCAATCTATCTCAAAAAGAGACTCGGAAACTTCTCCGTTTATTGAAAAAAAAAAAAACCCCAATTCCATTACATGAGGCAAAACAGTGTGAGGATACCTGGCAGTCCATAATTGTACAGTCAAAGCAATGACACGTCTGCCGTACGAACGAGCGTAGTCGGAGAGACATGCGCGATGCATCACCGCGCGGTTGCACAATTTAACGTGGATATGGAACCTAAAGATAGCCATATATGGTCAAGAGTGAAATTGAGGCGCGTTTAATATGTATGAATGTTTAAAGAGGAGCAAGGTGACTCGCCTCCTCATATCCTTCACGATCGTCTTCTGTCTCCGCGCGCGGTTACGCAAGTTTCTACGTAAAAAAGCATCGATCTTTGTCAGTCGTAAAATTGGCGAGCACAATTCAATCGCGTCGCTTGCACAATTTTTACCGCAAGTACGTCGTAAATTCAATCGCCGCTATTTACCGTATTTTGCATTAGCTCCATTTATAGCTTGATGTTGCGAAAAACGTCCCGATACAAACGCGCGTATCACGCTTCTTCCTTTGCGTTTTATTTGTTGTTTCTTCAAACTGATTTCCATCGATACATAAAGTTTTTCGAGACAATTTTTATTTTACCTCAAACATTTTCACACAATTCTCGAATGAACTATAAACACACGTCATGAAAAACACGCACGTTTCTATTCACCGAAAAAAAATTCGCCTATAGTAAATCACATTTTTATTTACCGATCTATCGACACGTGATCACGTGCCGACGCTCGTGCTGCGCACGTGCAATTGCGTGCGCGCAACTTACGTAGCGCAGAACACGCCTACGAAAGGGAAATCGCTGCCTTTACGAAATCCACGTCACCATTAAAGGCTTTACGACACGTTGGGAACAAAATACTCTGTACGAATATTAAGTGAGACCTTCCATTGTTGTTGTCACAAAAAAAAACATTATTTTTTATCAATACAGAACGCAACAATTTCCTTTCTCTCTCTTTCTTCTCGGTAAAAGTAAAATAAGGAACTAGAAAAAAAATATGCTATCAAATCTAAATGTAAATCGAGGGAGATATCAATCACACGCAGTTTTTGAGATAAAATCGATTTATAAATAATGAAATCCAGAAAGTGCCGTGGTTAATTACACGTTCGGATGACAGCGTTAAAGTGTGAAAATCATTCGATAGTCTGTTAAATAATACGTTCTGGAATCCCTTAATTGAGCAACCAATATCTAAGATCGGCATTAAAATTTCAATTTGTGTTTTTATCTTTTTCTCTAGTTCTCTTTGAACCGGAAACAATTAAATCTCCTCTGTTTCCGTATGAGAGAAACTTGAGCAATTATCCCAATTTCTCATCGGATTAGAACTGATTTAGATATATATCACGCGTTACACGTAATATTATATTGCACGTAATATCGCGGTAGGGTGGACTGCATATCGGTTGCAACAGAAGTGCAAGGATCGTTGCGCAGCGTATAGAGCCTTGGATCGATCGATTCACGCACTCGGCGCGCTGCAACACGCCGCTGCAGTTATTTCTGCGTGGCTGCGTCGTTAAAGTGAGAAAGAGAGAGAGAGACGGTTTTAGTTTTTTTTATAATAATATTTTCCACGAACGTGTATTTACGTCGCGAGCTCACACTATTGACATCGAGTTCGACACGGCGTAAACTTGGAAGTAAAGTGCCGGAAAAGAACTGGAAATTCCACCGTTTCAATAAACGGGATGTAATTAATTCAACCTGATTTCGCGATATTTTTGTTTTTTTTCTTTTTTTTATATATCGTTGATTTATATAATTACTCATCGTTAGTTCGAGTAAATTTTATTTGTTTGAACAATTATTGCGTGATATGAAAACGCAGATATAAAAACTAAATTATTGCTTACCGAGATAATTTAAAGATGTAACAACATCATCAATTAAATGCCCGTCTCACGGTTACTTTCCGTGTAAATAGTTCTTACGCGTGTAATTACGACGGAGTAAGCGCACGAATCGCGAGTGACTCAACGCGCACGTTTACGCGCAGTGGCCATAGCTGCCTTTATGTAAAAGTGTAAAAGTAAAGTACACCGAAGGCCAGCACAAATCTGTCGGCCGACGTTTATTCCCTAGGACGCGTTAATTTCTGCGGGTTACCACGGGTCTGCCGTGACAAGAGGGTCCTTAAAAGGCGAACGTACACAACTGAGTGTCGCTGTCGTGAATACATACATATACATATATACGTCGAGACGAATAGTGGCATAGTTGAATACAACGCAACGCGTTTTAATCGACGCCCGGATGATATCAAAGAACGTCGTAAACATTTCACAGCGTCTACAATAATTCTTTTTCTTCTCAGAATTGACGGTCATGTAGTTTACGCGATTTGCACTTTCTCGAATGTTTTTTTTTTCAAATTATGCTGTTATTTTTTTAATATAATGGGAGAAAGCGCGCTACTTCTACGATATGTACTGCATATTTGTATAATCTTCCCGAGCAATCTCGATGTGTTTTCAACGTCGATCCTTTTCGCTACGGCAATTCCCGGAACACTCTTAATGCGACAAAACGCAACTTAACCACTTGTAAGAGCATGAAAGGCGAAATTGCCACAATCTACGTGGCGCAAAGTCGTGTATATATAACGAGAGAGAAAGAAAGAGAGAGACTCGAACGTCGTCGCGCTCGCAATGATGACACGTAACTCTTCTGCGCGGATCCCCCCCATTTCGAGCTGGAAAAAGCTACAATTCGTGGAAACTAAGAGACCGATAAAGCAATGCACCTGCTCGCGATGCGTGCCGCATAATTCGACATTATCCGCATGCGAGGCGCCAGTTTCGCTGGCGAGTACGTTCAAAGGAACGCGAAAAGTGCGTTTCTTTTGCGATTCGAAGTGTTTTTCGCAATGAGAAGTGTAACGTCGATGCAACGAGCGCAAATCAACGGAGAGGGGAGAAAAATCGTCTATAAGAAACGGCGGCGCGTATCCCCTCGGCGGGGATTGTGCGCATGAGTATCGAATAATTCCGCTTCGCCGATACGTTTTTGCTCGGTCCCTGACATTTTCATTAAGAGCCGTCCTCTTAGAATCCTCATGGTTATTTATAGGATGATCAATGAGTCTCGAGGCACGCCGATTCTTCTCGGAGAGAAAGGGGAGAAAGAGAGAGAAAGAGAGAAAGAAAGATAAAGAGAGAACTCGAGCGCCTGTACTGTATTTAATTATTGGAAGCTCGATACGTATACTGGAGACTTTAATGACCGTGTGCGTTGCGCGATGCGCCGCCGCGCGAGCGACTTCTTTATTGTTTTTAATTATAAAATCTCAGAATAAATTACCGACTGTGTAAAAGAAATGTAATACCAATCTTCAGCGAAAAGAAATTGCCGTGACGTGTAACAAGAGGCGCGGAATAACCTGCGTTTAACTTGATTTATACGCGTGTAAAATTCACCCTTCAAGGTATTAGTTTCCTAAGCGCAAATAACAGAAAACCGTAATTAAAATATCGACTTGTCGACTTCGCTTTGTATATCCGTCCGTCACTTAAGTTGCGCAATTTCGCGTTCAAACGTAAGCGACCGATCTCGAAGTTCGTTTCGGTGCGCATAATAATCAGCTTGAAATAACAAATGACGATGCGCACGTGAAGGCAATCCAGCGCAACGATTACCGCTACCTGACTTTAATTAGACGGGACTACAGTCGCGGAGAGAACCAGAGATATCCTTCATTTCATTTCATCTCGTAGGTGTCTCTCGGGATATATCCCCGAAGTCACGGAACGTTTTGCGTGAGAGATCCCCGATCGTGAGAGATCAGATGGCGCGCTTCGATAATGATGGAAACAATGCGCCGTTAATTCGCGAATTAATTCGCCGTGTCGCGAAACAGTCATAAAACGACGACGATAAGCCGACGATCGTTTCGTCCGGCCTGTCGTTCATTGATCGCGTGACAGTCGCTCCACGCGACGAGTAAATCGATCGGCGATACTCCGCTCGCTTAATGGCGAGACACGCATGCGGAAGAAAGGCCTGGAAAAATTAAGGTTTAAACCGCCGCCGGTTTTTCCATGTCATTACGATGCCGATCTGCCATATTATATTTTTAGTCACCGCGGAGAGAGATTCCAATTAGCTTCTTTCTTCATCACACGCATGTGATGCTCGCGCGCGCGCGCCTTATAAGCAGGCGTAGGATGAGCGCCATATACGGACCGGGATATCTCCACGGCGGGGAGCAAAGGCGGCTGACCTTCGGAAGGTCATCCGTCTTGCAGCGCGATGTACGATATGCTTCCGTGTATGCAGCCGTGGTAGCCGATACAGACCCGATGATGCTTGGTAAGGAATATTGACCCCGCGCGCGCGCGGCGAATTAAATCGTCGTAACTTAACAAAGCGCGACGGACGGGACGATAGAAATAATTAGCCGGTAGTGCCAATTTAAAAATTCACCAGTAACGACTGCATTAAATCTCTCGCAAATCGATTCCCGCGATCTCAAAGCAGCGATACGCCGGAGCGAGAAAGAGAGAAAGGTGAATGGCGACACGACGCGTTTGCATTCGCGAAAAATCGCGATCGCTAGCCGGAAACTGAGATCATCGTTGTCGATTAGTTATTCGTAGCGTCGCGTCGTTTGTTTGTTGGTTTTTTTTTTCTTTTTTCATTCACGTGTGTGCGTACAGGAGAAAATGACAGTCACGCGTCAACTGTAAATGCAAGGCGCATCGCGCTAAAGATAGAACGCGCAATGTTGGCTCGATGATGAAATTCAAAACGTCTATGTGGATCTATGACGGAGCGAATATGTACTCCTCTCGACCCTTGACACGGGCCGGCATTGAGCGAAAAGATATTAATGGCGCTCTCCGCGCGAGGAGAAGACAATGAGACGCTCGGTGCCTCGTCGCTGTAATCAGCATTTCTCGAGTCAATAATCATACCGCGACAGAACGACAATTACGAAGACAATGACACTCGCGCAACGTTTCTCCTCTAAACACAGACATTAATATTCCCGCGTTCCGGGCTAATTATCAGATGTCCGGGCACTCTCTTAGCCAGGCATGTGAAAGTACAATATAACTTGCTAACGAAGCGCAAAGAGTGCGTATCCAAAAACACGGTAAAAGCTGTTTTTTTTTGTACTTTATTCTAAACGAAGAACACGCGCGTGTTGTTCTTTGACAATAAATTTAAATAGTTGGCAAAAATATAAAATAAATTTATTTCTTAAATTTCTCTCTCTCTCTCTCTCTCTTGAGTCTTTTCGTCACAAAGCAAATAATTATCGATCTTACAGCCAAGAGGACGAGGAGTAAGATAAACAAAAAATATGTGCACGCAAGAGTTGATGATTTGACGTAATCAATTATTATACAATCGATTATTTAACAAAAAAAAAGCCGTCTAATTCTGAGTTTATTGTGAAGTAATTTATTTGCGCGCGAAGGAGGACGGTAGAAACAGTCTGTTCGCGCGCGTCTCAATAATGAAGAAATTAGTTTCGGAACGAATAAGGGTCAGATGTGTGACACACTTTATTCAGGCATACAGTTACAAAAACCACGGTGGCAGAAGAAGTTCAAATTTTTGATTCGCGACGGCGATCATTGTTACGCAATTCCCCGCGTAGCGGTCCATCTCGCGGAATCGCGGAAAGTGGCACGCCATCTGCTCGACGAGCATATGGCAAACATATAGCGTAAGTCATTTAAGCGCCGACGAGAGAAGAGGAGTCGTCCTACCTCGATACCTGTAATAACTCGGTATTAACTGTTATGCGCGTCTTTGTAATTGCCGACTATCTTGTGGACGTTCCGACAACGATGCCGCGGATGCATTACGCCGCGCGAAGGGAACGAACGCGCGACGTATCGGCCGCCGCGGTGAGATATCCGACACGACGAAAAACCGCGCGAGAGAGTGACTATGATCTTGGCATTCCAGTTTGTGGGATCATGAAGGTGTACGAAGGTTACACCGTTACCGGTCACGGGTATCTCGAATTCAACGTGAAATTTCAAATTACGGGTTGTGCCAATGCGCAGTAATTGGTTGCACACGATGCATAATACGCAACCATTAATTACGCGAACAAATATCGGGTCCTTTACCGATTCGATTACCGACTGGATTTGGCGATTTACATTCTTCGAATCAAAATTCCATAAAAAAAAAAACATTTCTAATGGAAAAATTATACTAAAATTTCTGCGGTGTTATCGAAAAAAAAAAGATTATAGTAGCTTAGTTATATGTGTAGCATCTTCTTGATTCTTCGTCGCAAAATAACTCGCTTTTCGGTGTGTCATCCCGTCACACCCAAGATATTCGGAAATTGTGAGGAAACGGAAGTTTCCCGATCGAGGAAAATAATCGACGGGAAGAGAAAGGATGAAAAGACTTGAGATTCCCGGAGCACCCGAGTGTTCCCCGCCTGCGCGATACAGTTTATTTGAACTGGGGATCCCGAAGTGGGGGGAGACACTCGCTCCGCGTTAGCACAACACCGCGTCTCCGCGTTTGTGCGCTTTAGTCGCGCGATCTCGTCCGAGGTGTTGGGGCGGCAGTCCTCGTCGCGCTTCTCTCACACGTACACCTCGATCGATCGATCGAACGGTCGATCGATGGGTCGACCGTGCCGTGTACATCTGATTTCTCGAGATGCGTCGGTCCGCGATCCATCGGAAATTTTCGTCGAGTATCTGAGTATCGAAAATCGCTCATTGGAAATTTAATCGTACAATTGAAATAATAATTGAATTTAACAGAAAGTTCCATGGCTGACTTCGTTCTGAGGTTTACATTAGCATCGTTTCGATATACTTGTATGGTATTGCTCGAAGCGTGGTTTTTTAATGTCTTCTCTTAAAATTATGAATCCTCTGTGTCGCGAATTTCTCTCTCGGACGAGTCTCGACACGTGCATCGATTCTGTTTGCACGCGCGAGTGAAACCAATGTTTTCTTTTTTATACGAATAAACAGTTTTGACAGATACAAACTTTTTGTAAGTTTAGTTTATCAATGAGGTGAGTGAGATAATAACTATATCTACAGTGAATGAAATAAAAGTTGGTTTCGTAGTAGCGCAAACCGTACTCCAAAAATTGTGAAAATAAATGAATGTAGAGAAAATAATAGAGAATATTGAAGATTGTGAAATTTCGAGTGGACTTTTGTCAACAATAATTGTCAACATTTTAAATATTTAAAAATGTTATTGAAATTTTTAGATATTTATAAGAAGGTAATACAAGAAAATCATATATGTATATATAACAGGTATATATAAATTCATACTTTTAATATTGTTTAAAATTTACAACTTAAGTCTCGAATAACGAGAGGGATATATCTCGTAAGCTTGCAAAACCGTTAATTAATAACTACCACTGTTAATTTGCAATATCGAGTTTTGAGTCGCTCACTTACTTTCGCTGTGCGCTAAGAACTAGGTCTTCTCACCGCGGAAGATATTTTTATTGCATCCAAATTATAAAACTATGATTAAAACTCGCTGCTTGGTTCCTAGTATCTAATTAATCATCACATTGTTAGAAAGTTGCGCATAATGCAGAAACTTTCATAAGCTCGATTAAAATCGCTGCCAGTATTACATGCTTGGCGCGGCGCGATAGGTCTTCTGTAGGAAAATTACGTCAGGAACGTCTGCAACAACGGCGCGTGGAAAACAGAAAACATTTCCAGCTTAGAATAGACGCTAATGGGCGAATTGCTAAATCTGCACTTTCACTTCGCACGATCGTATTATGGACTCAAATGCGGCGGAGGTGCTTTTTAAAGTTAAATCCCGCGTGTGAATGCGGGGCTTAATTATCCGATATCGAGCATTTTTCCGACTCGTCGGGGTTTGTAACGCCTTACATTATCCGCTCGGCGGATAAGACGGACATCTTGACGTCTGTCATCTGCACTTGACAAAATGTCATCTTCGAGACAACGTACAATAATAATACGCGGCAGAGTCCACGGAGAGTGAAATCGAAAAGTCTCGAAAAAAGAAACCGTTTCGTCACAGTCACTTGAGTCGCAAGTTCCTTTGAAAGTTTCGGTTCGAGGTGTAATTGCCTGTTGCAAACGTATGCTTGTGGCAAGAGAGGGAGAAAAGCGCGATTTCTCAAAAAGATCGCGCGTACAAACGGAATAGCAAGTACTAACCGCTCGTGTACAAGACGCATACTAACTTCGCGCGAGGAATCTCAAAGACAAGCGCGGCACAAAAAATATGGAAAAATGAAGGTGTATTAAAATGCGTCACAGTCGATTGTCATAATAATACTTCACGATACCTTCTCGTCAGAGTGTTGTCACAGATAATTAAAACCCCCATTATACATGGCGATTACAGAAGTTTCGCACAAAGAAAACGTTCTATCGCAACTAACGAGAGGAATTCCCCAAGAAAGAAAGTTGCGAGTTCACGACTTGAAAAAAACAAAAAAACAAAAAACAAAAATAAAATTATCCTAGTCTCATGTGTATTCATGACCGGAACCGCGGATAATGCCCGGAGTCCTCGCGCATCGTATTTTACATATGTGGAATATTAATTCTCGTCATTCGTATGCGATGTACGCAATATCGCCGCGAACGCGCGCGCGTACCGGTGGAATGTCACACAGGTGCAAGTCACTCAAGAAAGTGCATTATGGACTGTGCGTGTATATATGTGACGGCGTGCATAAATAAATTATGTTTCACGTCGCTCTCGGAGCTGCTAACAGACACAAATCATCGTTCCTAATTACGTGAAAATCCTGGGAATGTTGGACTGGAAGGTGAATCGGATTAGAGATTAAAAAAAAAAACAAAAAACAAAAAAAAACACTTGCTATTCAGGGAAAGTATATACATGACGATCGAACGTAAAGAAAACAACATTGTAGTGTGTGTGGCCAGTAAAATGAATTCCTACGATAAATCGACGTGATCATTTTTATTTGCAACTAATTAACAAAACAATGCTAATTAAAATACGTAATTGCGAAATATAACAATGTTTATCTACTATAAGTATGTAAAAAAATTAAACTTACCAAATTCGGGAAATAAATCTTTAGCGCATTTTGTTGTTACGATCAATTCTGCGTCGATTTATTTATTTATATGCAAAATATATAAACAAAACAAAAATAAATCAGGCAGTAGTGAATAAAGAGAACATCTTTTCGGACGAACATTTTTCCATCACAAGGATTATCTCATCAATTAAAAGTAAATCTAATTCCACGTTTAGGCATTAAATCATAAGTATGGAAAAACGGTTTTTTGGCACAAAGACAAGTGCCTAGACCGGGGGGATTTGAGCCGGAGCCTTTCCGGTCGTTATTCTTAAACACTTCAAGCCTCCCGCGAGTTATGTAATATTTATTTGCTTATATATACACACACACACACGCTCGTATACGTATATATTTTATAACCAGCAGTTAGAACAAGCAGTTTGCGGTGTGTTGCTCTTTGTCTTCTTCGCTACCGCGCGCGACATCGTATTTTTGTCGTAGTAACTTCAAAGGCGAAAGGCGACATTTCGCAAGTAACAGAGCGTGCCGCTTCACCATTCCACCCACGTTTTCCCGCACATAGAGCCAGTCGCTCATCTGAAAGACAAACACCGGTGGCGACACACTGGTATGCTACGGGAGATAATCATCGTCATAAATTCATCATCATCACCATCATCGTCAAGACGCCCCAAGCATAATCACTCATTAGTTCGCGCGACTCGCCGCTAGCACGTCACTGTCAAGGCTGCCTCGTGGAATGACGAATTTCATCAGACGGGTGGTTGAAGTAATGAACAGGGAAAAAATGCATTTTGTGATCCGACATTGTTGAATGCATATCATTATGCGGGAAAAAAAGACAGCTGGTTGTGAGCTACGTCAACATAAGAATCGTTTTGAACAAATAAAATTTGATAGAGATTATAAATTTGCTTTAGTTCATAAAAATATTTGGTTTGTTTAATTTATACAAATGTTACAAACAGATTTCTGGAGTAGATATTTCTAAAATTTTTTTTATACAGGGCGCAATAATATAAAAAGACGAATGTAAAAGAGAGACTGTGACTGGATTTGATGTAAGATACTGTGAAAAACTGTGCCGCGATGTCGTCGAGTGGTGAATTTTCGACATTGTCGAGCGGCGAGGCCACCGGAACCGGCGAGGATTCGTTGCCGAGCTCGAGGGAAGCGACCGCCGAGGTCGCGGGTTCCGGCGGTGGTTTCATGCCGCTGCGCGAGTTCCTGGACAGATTTTCTCTGCCGAGGGTGGTCAGGGTCGAAGGTGCCGGTGGAAGGCCGATACTTCTGTATAAGCAACAACAGAGATCGCTCAGAGTCACGGCTACGCTGCTGATGCATCGTTACCGTCACGACGTCAAAGTGGGACCGGAAATAGTCATCCCGGAAGGCTATCCTGGTGAGTGCAACTTCAGATGTGTACTATATTGTACTATAAATACGTGCTTTGTAAACACATTCAACAAGAGATAAAATATTTAACGGAGATTAATTTTTTTCCTTTTCTTAAAAGTAGCTACACTTAATAACAATGTTTTTTTTTTTTAATTATATTTCCTTATTCAAAAGAGAAAAAATTACTCGATTGCAAAATGCTGTTTCTAAAGAAATTATTTTTTCAACAAAATTTTCTATGAATTTTATTTAATTTATCGATAATGTAGAAAGCGTTTTTATATGTTTGTACAAAAATTAATATACAAGTGTAAGAGATGTAATAAATGAATAGCAAATCGCGCGCGCACGAGGGTCCTATATACGGAATTAACTACCCGTCACATTCCGGCCTTTAGGTCGACGTATCGATCACGTCGCGTACGATGATCGATTGTGCTCGCGGAATTGTGTATCGGAAACTCGATCTAGAATTAAAACGATTGCGGCCTGTTGTATAAGAGCATACGCAGCGTTACAATCGACGAATTGAATTGGAAAGAGATTTTTTTCACGAGAGAGGCGAGAGATATTTTTAATATTTTTTTTTTCCAATCAAAAAATCTAAAAATATTATTTATGACAATAAATAATATCTTTCATTTGACACGTATGCCAATTTATTTGTTTACGGTTTGGCGATCGAAGGATAGCAACGTGAGCTGAGCGCACACGAGAGAGATCGTATTTTCTATTATTTATTATTTTACCTCGAACACCGCTTACGAAATCAGTGAGGTTTTCACGAGGAGGCGAACTGTTAACACGCGCGTTTATTTATCCACGCCTCGTCGCGTACATATGTAACCGAGTTGTAGTGGGCACGTTGGTGATTTAACTCGAGTTTGCAGAAAGAAAGTAGACAGATTGTTGTAGGTGGCGGCGACTCAACAATGAAAACGCGCGTTTACATTTCGCGCGACAGAAAACGACGCAAACTGTGTCTGCGAGTTCGCCGATCAATTATTGCACGGCAAAAACGTGACGTGAAGTTTCGAAAAAAAACCTCATTATAAAATATATATATTTTTTTTCTCGAGAGAAAGTACGCAAGTTAAGAGAGAAAGTGAGGAAACGAAGAAATTAAAAAACCACATTTTAAACTGAATATTTCTCTCCCGATGAACTTTAATGACGAACTAAATATGAAACTCTCTTTGCGCTTGTGTGGAGAGAAAGAGAGAGAGATAATTATCTTTAATTTCACATCCATCAGTTCGCGTACGGTTTTTCTTTTTTTATATATCGTAATATACAAAATCGCGATATACATTACGTTTGATGCAAGGTGCAACGACGATGTAATACGTCGTGATGTAGCAAGGACCATTCGCGTCGGGTATTACTCAACGCGCACACGAAACACGGGCCTCGCGTAATCTGCATAGGAGAACGTTTCAATTTTCCCGGCGCGCGGCGTATCCACATACGTACGTTGTTGCATCTGCCACAATCGGCAACAACGATTTCTCACGGCCGTAATTGTGAGCATGTTAGGCGTGCACTCACGGCGCCGGTTCGTAGCTCTCACTGAGCAAGAAGTAGGAACGAACGAGCGAAGCGCGAGCGCGTCGGCCTATAAATAGTGAAGGAAAGTATGAGGTAACGCGGTAGAGCGTGCCGCGAATTATAATTTAATATCGTCCTGGCTCGCAACACACACACACACATAGTATGTTTGCAAGAAGCATCTGCGCGTTTATTGACCATAGAAATGGCGAACGCACGAACAAAACTCGCAACGATTTCTCGTATTAACAAAATCACGTGAACAAAATAGACATCGAAGGAGAGAGAGAGAGAGAGAGAAAGGAAAATGTGTTCGACTACTGAGATCTACTATACAAGGAGATATAAAAAGGAAAAAATCAAGGAAAGGACGCGTGATAGAAGAAACCGCGCGAAGGATATTGTTATTCAGTTACAACAGGCGCGAGTAGGTGGTCAGTGACATACGCGCGGCCGTAAATAATATCTATTAACATAATGGCTGACAATATGTTTTTCCATGAAGTTCCGTAAATTGCTCCGTGAATTGCGTTGACGTCGAATTGACGTAGGACGGAATTATGTTGACGAGTGGGACAACGACTTTTTACGCGGGATTGACGAAAATTGAAAACTCCGTAAAAAAAAAAAAAAAAGATTTGCCGCATCGTTAATTTCTGCTTGTTTCACGCCAGAATCACGAGATTTGCATATTTCAAAAAACAAAAAAATAGTAATCTTCTATATTTTTGTCGTATTTTATCTCGTTTTGTGTGATTCTTCACGCGCGATCGTACGTGTTTGGTCTCAATCGGTCGCTAACGAAGTCCGTTCCTATAATCCCGATGCAACCTTCCCTCCGTGTGTGTGTATGTGTGTGTGTGTGTTGCACGCACCGAACGATCTCGCGATTCATGTCAAGACGTTAGTCAATACAGATGGGCGGATTAATCATCAAGCGACCATGCGAATGCAAACGTGCGAGCGCTTGATCGCGCGCGCGTATTACACGAAATTATAATTAGGTGAGAATAATTTTTTTCTCGAGAACTTAACGTGTAGTACACACACAGAGTAGTATGACTGCGAAACAAGATAATCTCCCGTGTAAAGAAAACGCTGGAGAAAACTTTTTTTGTTTTGCAAGACTTAATGTATTACTGATTTTTTTTTATCTCTGGCCGCGTCTGTAGGACAAAAATATATAGGTAGTTATTCTCGAGCGTGTGGTTTATTCCGCGCGTGTGATATCATGCGCAACAACGTGCTGTTACGATTAGTTTCAATGTTTCCGCCTAGCGCGCGGCTCAGAGCATATAACGCATTGACCCTTTCCCGTATACGTTTTTACTCGAGCGCGCGCACGTCGAATGTCGTCTCCCGCGCGTGTTAAACTTTTTTTTTTTTCTACGTAACTTCGCGTTTTGCATCGCGCGAGGGAAAATAATCTCGCCGTCACTGTTAATCGATAATGAGTGTTTGTACGCATGGGAGAAGACACACACACACACACACACACACACACACACCGACGGGAAGGTAAGCGAGAGGCGGTGTGAGCTGGGAGCCGAGGGATTATACGTTTAATCTCGCGCCACCGGCTTTAAGTTCAACACTACGCCTCCTGCATTCGTCGAGGCGAGCGTTCTTCTGTTATTATTGAAATTTACACAAGCGGGATAGCCGCGTGATGTTGCCGCAACATCTGGTATTACTTGGCGCAACTTTATTAGCGCTTTTTGAGAGGAGAGGATTTCCGCGAGGAGGAGAAACGCGCCACGACTGGGACCTCTTTGACCCTTCGCTCAAGGATCGTTTTCTTTCACGTCGCGCCGGATCGAGTTGTCTATCAGCTGTGCTCATAGACCTCGGGTTTATGCGCTCTTCGGGATTTGTCGGGAAGGAGGAAAAGAGAGACGCGCGCGCCCGGCACCTTTACAAATACCCCGCGCAAATACGCCGTGAAAGCGCTCTCGTGACTTCGCCGAGAGTGCAGGGAGTGCCGACTTGGAACAAGGAAGAAGAAAAAAAAACTATCAGATCGACTGCGCGCTTCCGGTGGTAATCTGAGCGAAATTACGACGATTTTATCGTAACCAAATCTTGTAGCAACACAACGTTGTTGTACTTTTCTCGCGAAAAATTTGAAGCAGGTTTTCTCTCTTTCTTTCGTTCGCTCGAGCGTCGGGAGCCGCAAGGATTGCATCATCGAGCGATCTCGCGTTATTTTTGCCCGTTATTTTATTAAATCCGATTTCGTCGATCATTCATTTTAAAAATGATTGACAGCAGAAAAAATAGCGAATATAAAACCGCGGTTAAGAATTATGACCTTTACTTCCTACTTCATGTTCGAGCAATCGTAATTATACCTTCAGCTATTCGTGAGGTGTTTGACTGAGAGAGCCCATCTCAATTTATCACACGCACCTTAATCTATTCTTTCAATAAATATTTCTCACGCGAGAGAGAAAGTGTGTGTGTTTGTGTCATTCTCATCACCGTATATGACTACACGTTCGAACGCTTTAGTGACGCGAGCGTAACGAGTTTACTCGGCTCGAAGCTAACACCTCGCATGATAATTAAACGCGTCGCGATAAGAAAGACACATATCCCGTCGTAGAAAATAGTGCAATAGTGCCGCTCGGCGACCATTCGTCACGGTCGGCGATTACACGCGGTCTCGCGCGCAGCCTCGAGCGCGACTTAAGTCACTCGGAGTGTCGGAGTTCAGTAGTGGGTGAAGAGGGAACGTTGAATGTTAAACGTTCTCTCGGACGGAAGTGGCGCGGTTCGCGCGCGCTCTCTCTTTCTCTCTCTCTCTCCGTGCCTTCTCTATGCATAACCCGTTGATTTACGACCAGAAATACGTTGCGCGCTCGCGTCACGCGGATTTTCACGCGGATCATGGGTGCGCGCGTTCTTGTTGTACATCAGCGCTTCGCGGCACCGCTCTCTCTCCGCGCGCGCCTTCCGAGATTTGCATAAATCTCGGAAACGCGCGAGGGAGGCGCGAAATCGAAAGTTCAGCATCGCCGCTCCGCCGGTATTACAACCGCCCCGGGGGGGGGTCGTATTTTTCATGGCGTTTACGATCGCGAGAGCCGCGCCGAGAGAGAATATTCTTCTCAACGTGCGCAAGACGATTGTGTCGGCGCGAGGAAATCGCCGGAACGGCGGCGCGGCCAGCGTGGAAAAGACGCGTTTTACGGCAAATAAATCGAAGCCCTTCCGATTTTATTTCTCGGTGCGCGCGCATACCAGAAACAATCATTTATTAATTTATGCTTCTGCGCTGAAAAAAACTTCACGCGCGTCTTCGCGCTCGCACAATATTCTCTTCCGTATGATTCGAATGTGCTAACTGCGCGTGGCCAATTAATCGTTATTGAACGCGCGCTAATTGCTCTACCGAGTCTATAAAACTCGCGATTTCAAATTTTATCGGAGTATAGTGCTCGGTGCTAAATGTGGTTGAATGCGCGCGCAACGACAGTATACCTATTAACGCAAATTTTTATCAATTAGCGTATTAACGGATAGCGAGGAACACACAGACTTCCGCGATTGCGAGGTATCGCGATTATACAGCGACCGTACAGAAGTCAGCGGCGCATTAATTGTCGTTTTACCTTACACATTAGTCCTTTGATAACCGGTACTGTACGCATTATTGAGATTGCTCCGCGGTTTTTTACGCGAACGATACGCGCTCGGAACGAAAATTGTACTCGGACACAGATCTTCAATACGATATAAAGTACTGCACAATGTATTTAAATATTCAAGAAACATTAAAATGTAGAAGTTACATGCTTGAAAAAACATTATATGTAGAAAATTTTATCGTATATTGTATTGCAAGTATATGTCGTTTACTTATAAAAAATTATAAGTAGTAAAGATTACAATAATTATTAATTATATAAAATTTTGTCTGTTTCTCCGTAAAACTATATTTTTTAAACGTGTATAAATTTTTGTTTTAACCTCCTTTACTGATATACGTTGATTGTTAAGCTTTTTGCAGAGCGGATATTTGCTTTAATTGTTGCTTACGTATATTTCGCATTACTCGTACTCCGATAAGCACTTTGCGCGCAAATGCTCGTCCGCGAATAGGAAGAGCTTGTAACTTGTATACGGAGCTTTTAAGCGTTATCGCGTGCCCCGACCTATCTCTCGCGCGGACGCGTTATCTTGTTAAAAGACAAAGCATGTCGACGCTCTGCGCGCTCGCGTTAACTCGCCGCTACGTTCTTAAAAAACGCGATTGCACATTCAGAGTTCGGTTTCTCCGTTTTAATTCTGCTTCTTCGATTTTCCAAGCGATTAAATAGGGTTTTAAATTATTAACATGGTCCGAGAAATAAAAAATTTCTCGAAATCCCTTTCAAAGGGATGCGCAGATTTATTATCAGAATTTACATAGAAAAACACTCACGTCTTTCTACGTTCCCACGGACGATTGAACATCGTCAATATTTGCTAATTGTTTTTGTTTTTAAAGATACACAGCTGGAAGTCGACACTGCAGCAGACAGTTTACACGACTGCGCGTTCACGATAGATTACGGTTTTAATTGCCACAATCATTGTTCAAGATAGCACTTTAATGTCCGCTCATATTTTATGACGTTTACTCAACATTAATAGAATGCTGTTATTATTTTTTTTTTTTCTTACATTCGCAGACTCAAAGATGTTCATAATTATCTACTTCGCCGTAGGTCTATAGGTTCGAAAGATATATGGATTTTACTTCGCGTAATCGGATATATCCATCGACGACGTCATCGTATTTACGACGTAACAGCTTTGAAATGCGTCTTGCATCGCGGCGCAGTTCAAGGTACAGGTGTAAACACCGGTTTGAAAGAGAACAGGCGTAAATCGAGGCCGTTTCCGACGCAAAGCGTGAGATGCGAATTACATTATTGAAATCGAGCGGCAATTTCTTGGAACGCAAGCAACAGTGCAACCTTGAAATACATTTCATAATTGACTAATATGTCAATGTGCAGTTTTTTTGTTTTTGCGTGTGCGATCGCAAGTTTACTATTATCATATCAATCAAACCAAACGAATAATGATCATAAAGTTCATAAGAATGTGAAGGAATTTTAATCAAATCAATGAGCAATTAAATGAGTAATTTCAATCACAAATAAAAAAAAAATTGTTCTGTCTAATTCCGCCGCAGGTTATCTTCGTCTTCTCTTTGATTTTGCGTCTGATGATTTATTTCATCACCTAATCGACAACTTAATCGATCTTGCAAAACTCGAATTAGCATATTCTGCCGTCAATCGATCCTGTCATCGCGTTCTTTTTTTTTTTTTTTTGAAGATTGCTGCCCACTCTCTTGCTGTCGTCGTAAAACTTTCGGCGATGAATAGCCGTGCTCTTTTCTTCGTCGGCGCACAGAGCCGTCTATTGTGCGCGCGGTCCATTCTTCATTCAGAGGTGCGAAAAGAAGACGCTTTTCTGCGCGAATTCCCGCACACGTGAGCGGGCATTATATATTAGCGCGCGCGCCGTGGTAACATAGGACTTGGTGTGTTCAATAAATGAATTATTGTGTCGAGCGCACAGAAGGCGCGGCACGGCACTGGTTGTGCAACAACGAGAAGCCACATTCCGGCTTCTTAGAATTTTCCACAGCCCTCGCCCGGCTTGGACCCTCTCCGCGCGGCCGCGGCACAACCAGTCTTTCATAATCCGATTTTAGTAGCCACACCCATGAAATTTCGATGAGCCAGTCCTATCGTCCCATCGAGACCGATTTCCGACACGCCGGTCGTGATATTTCGCAATATTCGATCGACGCCGCGGTGTCGATACTTCTGTGAAGCTAAATATTTACCTGGCGATCCCCGATACACGTAGAGCCTGTCGAAACGTATATAATTAATAGCGTCTGGCATGTGTCCAAAAAAAAAAAAAAAAAAAATTGACTCGTAAAAAATAAAGAAATAACGAGTGTGTTTTCCGCTAGTAGTTGGTTTCGCAAACAAAAACTACAGATATACCGGCGCGCAGTCAAACTGCCCGCAATTTCCATTAACTAAACATCCACGCCGGGACACACATTCGCAATAAATTTTCCTCCCTCGGTCCTCGTTACGAGGAATGTGTATTTGTAACGAGCGCGCTCCCGGAGGAACGATTAAGCCTCGGCTTCCGGCGATGAAGTACTCGACCGCGACTTAATATCACGTGTTCCCACTGTGAAATTGGAGCGATCTTCCTCGCAGCAGGAAGAAGAATCAAAGTAGAGATCCTGTTAACCCCACGTGCAACTCGCAGATTGCTACTCTAGCGAGGAAGCCTGTGCCCGCCACATCACCACGAACGAACGGGAACCGCGCGCGCGCGCGAGCTCCGGTTTTAACAAAAAAAAAAACAAAAAACAAAAAAAAAAGTTACGAGTGCACGCGTCGGCTGTAATCCAGGAATAATTCTCGATCCTTCACGGTACACTCCTCGAAGGAGATTTTACCCCTTTTATCGTTGTTTTTATCTTTTTGCGAAATACAAGCTGTGCGCAAACAGATTAAATTCCGCGGAGGTTTGAAGTCGCGCGCGTCAATGCTCCGTTTCGCGGTCGCTCTCTCGTTCAATTTTTGGATTTACATTCATTTATTTTATCTTTTTATTTCGACTTCAACGTTCTTTCACATACGAAGTTGACAGAGTTTTTTACGAACTAAAATTGCGTGTATATAATTACTTGATTAAAAGAAATTTCCTTCAACATGTATAGATCTCTCTTTATTCGTCGCGCACAGTCAATAAAAACGATTCCAAGAAAAACGCCGTCAAGCGCAAAGTCGATGTTACGTCCGCAATTGAGACGCAATTCCCGCACGAGCAGTTGCGCACGTATACATATAAGCGCGTGTGTTTTCTCGAACTGCGCTAATATTCCAGATAGAACGTCTTGCGAAGTCCCCCCATGGTAAATGACTTAGAGCGCATAATTCCTGTCGAGCGGAGAAAAGAAAACGTTACGAGACCGCGCGCTCATGTGATAACACACATCTCGGACCGAGAGGAGAAGCAACCCGGCGAATCGCGATTCCTGTTAACCCCCTGTACGAGAGAGCGCGTGCACATCGTCCCGCTCGCGAGATTGCTACCCTTTACTCGCGCGTATTCGCGATTTTCCGCCACCGCGAAGGGCGATCTCTCCGCTTGCTCGCGAAAGACACACATTGTAATCCCGGGATAATTCCCGACGTATACCGCGTTATATAGCCGCGGTATTCGCCGCAGATGTAAATACCCGCGGGCTGCCGCGGGTGCCCCGCGGGTATTAAACATACGTTCCCCGGGTACTCGACAAATTGCTCGCATGAACCAGAATAATTAGCATCCCTAGCCTCCGGTGGTGTATGCCCGTGCTCGCGCGTCGTTGCCCGCCCCCCCCCCTCTCTCTCTTTACCTTCTTTCTCCGTCTCGATCTCACACGCGGTTTTCTTCTCTCGCGTGTATCTTTGTCTCTCCTCTCTTCCCCCCCTTTCCCGTATCTCTCCGGCAACTCTTATACCACTTGAATCAGGCTGTGGCACGTCCGGGGAATACCCAGAACAGAACGATCGTGTCTCTCCCTCTCTATTTCTCTCGCTCGTTGCGAGCAACTCCCTCTCTTCCTTTCTCTTTCTTTCCCTCTTCGTTCGTCTCTCATTGTGCCGATGCACCATGTTCCGTGGTTGCGTTTAATCAGCCCCGCTGACTTGATGCGCGCCATACTGTCCGGCCTCCGCAGTGCGCGCCGATCGGCCGGTGCGGCTGCTTAAGAATGTAATTTAATATGCGACGTTATACCGCGGGCCCCGCCGTGTCATATTTATAGGTATTTATGCATCAGCTTCGCGGGCACACGTTTGCGCCGCGCGAAGCAGGGCCCAGCGCGCACACGGTGTTCGCGCAAGTGCGCAAAGCCCATTGAGATTACCTCCCGAGGAGGAGGTGCATCGCCGCGTATTGCGTATTCTCGACTCTCGTGCTCTTCCTCGCGCGTACGTGGGAGGAATTTATCGTTGTTTATCGCCGGTTAGCCCTACGCATCGCGCCGATCCTCTCCGTGACGTTCGAGCAGCTCGACGTGAGGAGAGAAGAAGAAGATAGCGCGCGAAAGAACGATCGAGAAAGATGCATCGCCGTTGCACCTGCTGTTAACATAATTTATTCCAACCTGATGCTCTCTCTCTCTCTCTCCCTCTCTCACTCTCTTTGTCTCTCTCTCGCTGCGCTCGTCACCCTTATACATCAATCTCGAACACGTGGATTTATTTTTCAGCAGAAAAGCCGTGGTGCCTTTTACTCTCGCTCTTCGTGCGATACATATATGTATATACACATATATACTAGCTCTGCATGTTTCTTAACCCTTCAGGGATTCCTGGCCGCATATAGACACGCAGTGCCGGAGTTGTCTCAGAAGACTGACATTGAAAATTTGCATGTAAAATGGTACGCGAGCCAGTTCTTTATGAATATACCATCAGCATGTTTTTCGCAATGTTGATTATGCTCCGTATATGTACAGATGTATAAATAATATGTACATATATAGATATACCATATATATATATGTATATATATATATATATATATATAAACATTCCATATATTAATTATCATTAATGTATTCAGAATAAAAACGGTAAAATCCTGTTTTAAACGATCACAGAAACTATCTCGAGAAGATCAAATATTGATTATTGGAATATTGATCAAAGTTGATTTTCCTTATCAATTTTCTCAATGTATCCGGCATACAAAACTGGAATTACTTCTCTACTTTATGGTAGACACTGTAATAAGCGAAGTATTTCATTATGTAACGCCAATCTCTCTCTTTTCTCTCTCTCTTTCTCTCTGTCTCTCTACAACAATCTAATCCATTGCTGATCAGAAACTGATCCGCACATCTACATCTGACGACATTTAGATTTCACTCTGACGTGGGATATAGAAATCTCACATTTTTATATTAGTCCCCGGACGAGTATGTAATAAGCCGTACAATTCGATCGACACACGTGCGCGCGTCTATGCAATCACGGCGCAATTGCGTGCATCGAGATGTCTCGCGACTGTACCACGGTGTCAGGTCGCAAGACACGCGCGCGCGCGCGCGAGCCTCGCTATTACCATAACACACCGTTTCTTTTTCTGGGGACGGCGGGGGCGTGAACGTTATATCGGCACCGATACGTTACGTAAGGCTTAATCGATTTCCATCTCCCCGTTATCGGGGATTCGATCGAGATGGGCGTCGAGAAAGACACGTGTTGACGATCATTTGCCTTGCGTGATGAATAAATCACGCGAAGGATTTACCCTTCTCGACTCGTAGATCGAAATTATTTCCTGTGACATAACGACGATAAATTTTTTGTCTCGACATTTAAATTTGTCACTTAGATTCCATTCAAAAATGTAATTTACGCGATTTTATCTCGTTTAATTCAAATGAAACACATCCGCGCGTGGAAGACAAAAATAAAAAATAAAAAATTGTTGCGATTGCGATTATTATCTCTCCTCGAACAACGTGTTATTTATAAAGCAACCTGTTTGTGTAACAAACGTGTTTCTCACAGAAACACCCGGATGCGTCGGGAGAAATATAATTTTCCGCATTTTCCGCACGTTTTTCTACGTCGGGCGAATTCACGACGACGCGTCGTTGCCGCGGGCGAAACGCCTTAATGACGCGCTATGCATGCGCGTGTGGTTCGTTATGATCCAGCTGCGCACACGGTGCGGTAATATTACCGAAGTGTCGGGCCATGGCAAATAGGCATCGCCACGCTCGGCGCCAAGAGAATTCTTCCTGTCAGTTTAACGTGTAACCTCTTTACTTTCGACGCGCGGGGAGAGATATCCGATAACAAAACTACGAATTGAAAACGTTTGATTATCCGCGAGCTCTCCGACAATCGTTCTCTCGAAGAGTAAAAAGTTTTCTGGTTAAAAAAAAAACCAAGAAAAAACCATTTAATGATATGCTACATGTATAATGCTCTATGTAATTATAATCCTATAAATCTCGCCGCGTTCTCTGATAGAAATCCAATAATAATTTTTTATCTTAAGCCGCATATTATCCCGCTCTTTACCGTCACCTTTAGCCTTCGAATTTATGAAAAAAAAAAAAAAAAAAAAGAAAAAAACTGACAGTTAGGAAAGCCCATTAGGCTCTGCGTGACCGAGTGTTTCTTGAAACTATCTGCAGCGTATCTCACATAAAAAAAAAAAAAAAAACTTGCCTATTTGTGGTAGACAATAAACACTCGAAGACATTGTTACCGCTCGCTTGTCAAAAGGCGAAATAGGCAATTTATAGTTAACGTCAGCGACGGCGAAAAAGGCGCGGCGAGAGACGCGCGCGCACGTGGAGGACGGTTCGATTCGAGGCCGAGATTGCCGGTGGAGCCTTGAGGCGTGATCGTAACTCATAATTGATGAGCGGCGCGTCGGGGATCCAGATCTCCGCGGATCGACGTTGCCCAGAAAAAGTCGCCACGGCTGAGAATAGCGCGCGTGCCCTCTTTGCCCATGATGACTTTATAATGTCGTATCGAGGGGGAGGGGGAGGGCTCTCGGCCGCGGGCAATTATTATCCGTTTCGGTCTGCACTTTTCCGCATCGGCGTGGCCGACAACTCGCTCGCGGCACGGCGGTCCTAATTACAAGGATATCCTGGGACAGAGCGAGAGAGAAAGAAAGGAATAGAGAGAGAGAAAGAGAGAGAGAGAGAGAAATCCCACGTGTGTTCCCCGGACGCGCATTGTCGTTACATTGCGAGGGATTACATTGCAAATCCGCGGCGCGTCGATTCCCGACTAGAAGAAAGAAAGAGAAAGAGAGAGAGAGAGAGAGAGAGAAAGAAAAAGAGAGAGTAAAAGACTTGCCGTCAGTCGTAAACACGGCTGCGTTATTGCAGTCGTAAAGAGGATACGATCGAGAGCGTAAGTTCCATCGTTTCTTGCTGGTCGTAATTTTCGCGATTTCCGATGAATCGCTATAAAACAAAATCTTATCGCTCTATCGACTCTCTGTCCGTCTGTCTTTCTCAGGGTTTTCGTTATCGTCGAGGTCGAGGGTCGACAAATAGTGAGGAATGCATCTCGCGTGCATCTCTTCATCCGTATCACACTCGCCCTTTTCCACTGATGCACGCACGTGCGTATATGTACATCCTCTGCTCTTATTATATTATCTCAAGATCACCTCATTTGTACTCGAATCATCTTCCGGTTGTGAAGAGCATTCCGTGATGACGATTTCAGTGAAGCCGAACGTCATTACTCGATTGTTATTATTGTCTTTTTCTTTTCTCAATATCGCAAACACGTCGAACGAGGAAGCACTTGCATTTTCACCGACAATGATATCTGCGAAACCATTACCGGGGGGGGGGGGTCTAAGAATGAAATATACACGCACACAGGAAGAAAATAATATTAACGCCTCTTTCTCTCGCAAGTGTTGCGCGCGCGTGGGTGTATCAGCACACAGTTGCATAAAATCGCCAGCGGTCTTGTCTCGCGCGCTACCACCTTGTCTTCTCGATTGGACTATTGAACTTTTCAATGCGATCTGTTCGTAGAATCGAGCCTGCGTAGGTTTCGGCTTTTTTTTGTTTTTTCCAATCACATCGGCCACGCCATATACAATCGCGTCAGCCGATGTTGATGCGTTCATAGTTATTACATGTACTAGCTAGGTGGTAGACGAAACGAACAAAACGTCACTCGATCAGGTTGCGTTGAACTTTCTCGTGATGAAGCAAAATGGTTTTTGCACTCGTACATAAAAACACCGCACCGAGGTTTAGGTGCGTGTTACGAATCTTTTACTTAACGTGTGTATCCGGCCACGGATCACGGACTTGATCTGAAGATTCTGAAGGGTTACGCTACTAATGATAACCCATAACGATAATCGCAAGCGCGTTTTTTTTCTCGAACGAGAATTATGCGAGGAAAACATTCGCTAGATTATTCCGTGATATCAGAGGGTAATTAAAATCCTGCTGCGCGATGCGCGCGCGGATCATTTGTCAATTTACTTCAGGAAGTGCAAGACTCCGCCGCGGAGAAGCTTACGACGACGATGTTTGCCATTCGGTATAAGGTTCAAGATCGTCGTACACTTCTTCTTCTTTGTGTACCGCTGCGCGCAATCAGGAAGAATCAAGATCGCCACTATCTTAGTCCCTGCCTTGAGTTGTCGAGAACGAAATAAAACCGCGGCTGTTAATACGATTAACTTTATGCGATCGCGCACGCGAAGAAGCGTGTAGAGGCACAGGAAATTTCACGTTACAGTTAATGTGGTTGATTAGAGAGAGCGATTACCTGTAATAGTATATTATATCTTGTATTTACAATAATAAAATACATATTTTTTTTTAATTTAAACTGAACCAAGAGCGACGAAACTTTTAAATAAATATCAATTTTATCTTAGACGTCCCTTCTGTTTCTTCTCTCTTGTTCTGTATATTATCATTATCTACTGCGTGAACCAGTTTGAGAAGTTTAGACGCAAAAAAGTATGTTTAGAACTTCGGATTTTCTTCGATGGTGCACGAGAGAGAGCCGTTCAAGTTAACTGCGCGCGGTGAATCAACTTTGTTTCGCCCGTTCAGGTTCAACGGCACCGCGTTCTCGCATCTCACGTAGGGTACGACTTAACGTAGCGCCGCGTGTAATCCGGCAGAATCAAGATCGGGCCGATCGGCGCGGTCGTTCCCGAGTCGTTGATACGAGATGAGCGGCGGTAATGCCGACTTAATGCGATCAAACGAGTCCACCACCGTTGCTTCCTGCGCGAACGGCAGCGAGGCCAGGCGGGCGGCGTATAAATGCGCGCACACGCGCGCGTCCGCCTCGCAGATTACCGGTACTCTAGGGCCCGACCGGGACCAGAGAGAACGAGTGTGTGTGTTCGCGATCTCCGCGTACTTAGCGCGAAAGGATCGACGGGAGCGACCGAGTGGTACCGGGGTCCGGTGCGCCGCAACGGTGCCTCCGATCACGTAATCTGACTAATCGTTTCCGGTTTCGCCGGCGCGAACTCGCTTCCAGTATTATGGCCACGCGAGGTAATGTTAGACCATCTCCGCCCGTCCGCTTGAGCAGGCGCTGATGATACACCTCACTGGTGCACCATATGTAAAGGCGAATTTACACGGTTCACTTGTGACGATCATCCCGGAAGAAGCGCGCGAGAGAAAAATTCATCTGTAAATGTTTCAGGAAGACTCGCTTACACGGTTGGAATACACGAGGGAAGTACAACAGAAAGTTACCTGTGCTCGTTGAAAGAAAATTATGCGAAAAGAAAATTATATGATTTCCTTGCATTGTAACCTTCACACTGCACGTGTGAAAAAAAATATGTAAAAAATCATATATTTGTAAAATATAAAATTTCTTGAATATTTATAATAAGCATATTGTATATTTATATCAAATTAAAAAAATTGCGATCGCACCGACTTTTCCATTAATTTCTTATAAGAAGAATGGAATTGCGTAAATTTGTCTTAACCCCCTCACGCGCATCGGAATGGCAGCGGAATGGATCATGCGGGTTCATCCTGAAAACTCACGCGCGGGTTAAACGGCACGTTTAATCCCATCTCGCAGGGGGGCCCTTCGGCCGCGCACACGTGGCGGGCGAAACACCACCGCGAAAACGAACGCCCCGCGGTGGTTCGGTGCATTCGGCAAACGCGCATATCTACATACAAGCTTTCTACTCGCACAATTTTACACGTCGATGAAAAGTTACAGCGTCCATCTATAGCGCGGGAACGCCGCGAAAACGGCGGTCTGTTATTGATGACGGAGTCTGCGTAATGGATGAACAGCAGTTGCACGACGTAAACATAATACGTTCTGACGTTTATACGCACGGAATCCTCGACAAATCGTAGGGGGCGTACAGATGGAAAATCATAAACTGTAAAATTTTACAAATGCCAGGAGAGATACTCAATAAAAAATAAAAAAAACAGACGAGATCCTATCGATAGATGTTACAAAAATGATTACAATATTGTTACAAGATGATTACACAATATTAAAGATTTTTCAAATGTTAATTTCTTATAATGTTGATAAGTTTAATTAAGATTCTAACAAAGTCGACGCGTTAGACCGGATTACAAAAAGACGAGATTTTTTGTTAATTCGTTAAAAACTCATTTTTCGTTATTTTTTGACACAGTCACGATTATCGATTCGAAGCATATCGCGAAAGTAAAAATATACTTTCCACAAACGCTCTGTATATAATTACTTGAGTTGAAGATCCAAGTCGGGGAGCTCTAATGTTTCTCGCTTGGCTAGCGCTCGATTCCTGATATTACGAGATCGCAAGGTCACGCTGCCCCGCGCGCGCGCGCTACAGGTAATAAGGGAAATATACGGAGTTGCAATTCTTTCCGGCAAAACCGGTCACGAGGATCCCCGAGGGATATGCACACCGCGCATTGTGCTACAATGTCAGAGGAGAGCGGTTGCACGAGCGCGCGTGCACCGATCGGCTTGCGCGAGAGACCGCGGCGCGCATTCCTTCGAAAGCGAACAAAGTGCAGCGGTTAGGCGCTAACAATGCTCGTAGGTATGCCAGCCATTCTATTAGCCATCTTCGGTTTCGCGGCGAAACGCAACAGGCGAAGTAGTATACTAACGCCCGGCGGCCGCAACTCGACCGCGGATTTCTAACGAACGTATTTGCTTTGTAAGCCTCAAGAGATACTAAACTTGCTTTAAATCGAAATAGCTCGCAGTTCATTACGAAAGGTGATATCAATTTTATATCAAATATTTTAACGCGCTTATGTAAAACACGCGGAAACGTTATGTAAAAGTTTACAAAATGCAAAAGTTTAAATTCTCACCAAAAAAATCGAGTGATGAATTTTCAAATGAACAAAAAAACACAATAACTTGCTTTGAAAAAATATAAATCATGAAGTAATGGGTGTAAAAAATGTACTTATGTAATAGACACACACACACATACACATTCAAGTTCTTTAAAAGACCGAGTTCAATAAGACAAAAAGAAAAGAAACGCGCGCACCAGATTAGTCAGTAGACAATGTCGACCGGCCGGTCGGGAAGAAATCGAGAGTGGAGAGCTCTCCGAGACGGAGAGAGAGAGAGCCGGGACAAGGTCGTAATCCCGCGGTTGGAAAGAAGAGAAAGCTCTCTCGAGACTTCTCGAAAGTATTGAGCGTTGCATAACCCGCGCTCGATCATCGGTATGAGCGAATTGAGAGAACAAACGATTGGCTCTAACACAGTTTTACGCTCGTGGTTCTCTTCGTACAGTAATACGCCGCGCGGATTTACGACGATCGTGAATATCATGCAAGTGCCCGTCGCGATCGTGAACATCGTAAAAGTGGCCGGTCGCGAGATCCCCGATAGAAAGCCGAGATATTCCTCGCGTCTCGCCACGAGACACGTAATTCTGTATTTATCGGGTTCGACGAGAGAGTAAAAGGGAAAAAGAAAGAGCGAGGAGGCTCTCTGATGGATGGTCCAGACGACTCACTCTCTCGCGCGAGCGTGGGATGCGAAGGTCGACGACCCCGGCATCGCGAGGATCCCGTCAAGGTCGCGCCGAGCGGTCGAGCGTCACGAATTTCACGCGATTATGTGAGCGTTGGGGTTTGTGGGTGCTTCAAAGTATCGACACTTTAGACGGCGAAGGAAAAATTCGTACACTGATTTCGCGTAATGACCGGATATTAGACCGGCATAATTCCGCATTATCCAGATATTACGTAGTTAATCTCAATCTCTTTAAATTACACCTCGCATTACGTTAAATGCGTATTAATTCGTTTATATAGCGTTAAAAAAAAAAAAAAAAAAAAAACCATCAAATCACATACATTTCGATCTAATAATTGTCTAAAAACTGCGCGCGAGGTGTGTATTTACGTCATTTTACAATCAATCATACAAACGCCTGGAAGATTAAAAGTGACAGCTGAAATGTCTTTAGAAAGTTGCTTCAGGCTTGTCGAGACAAATCTTCGACTTGAAGGATCTAGGACATCCGCTGTCGACAGCGGGGAGCGTCGTGATTGACAAATGATCGAGCCGATTCAAACGCAAATTACTACTGTGTGTTCTCGAAGACCGATTTCAAACGTGTCGGATTACGAAGGTCAGGAGCGACGATCAGAGAGAAAGAGAGAGAGACGCCACTTATTTCTTAACTCAAGATTATTCATTGAATAAGAACACCGCGAGGATTGTAACCAACACCGATCGGTTTTACCAATATACCATAATCTCTCTTTTTCTCTCTATCTATCTATCTATCTATCTCTTTTAAAGCTTATCAAAATATTGTTTTTCAAATTGGTGTTTCTAATCGCGCACATTAGAAAACGTCCATCCATCTTCTTCTCCCGATGGAAATCTCATTTTCATGTACAAGCGGATGTCTCGACGTCGAGATGACTGTGTGTTTCCTATACGCGGTGACCGTGTGAAAGCTCTCATGGCGATATCTTCGAAAAACGTATGTAAAGAAAACTGGCACGCGATGCAAAGCATATAAGGACGACGAGTGTGCTAAGAGTGTGTCTACGTGAAATCCCTTACGGGATTCCGTACATGACAGAGACTTCATGATATCGTGATATTCTGTGTGGCAAAAGAGCCGACAATGCATTCGTAAGAATGCATTCGGGCTTGTCGTGCTCATGTGAGATAGAGGCAGGACCTTCCTCTTCTTTCTTTGCCCTTTCTCTCTCTCTCTCTCTCTCTCTCTCTCTCTCTCTCTCGTTTTCTCTGTGCGTTCCTCTTTCACTCGCTCGCCTAGGTCTATTGCGAGGTTGATAGGTTAACTAGGAAGCCGCGCGCCGTTGTGCACCGAAGTACGCATGCGAATATAATTACGTTACATGCGCGCACCATGTGTTACGCAATCGCATGTGCGTGAGACGTGGTGTCACGCATCGTGCTGTACGCCCACGGCTTCGCCGTCGCGAGTGTATTTATCTCGTCGCGACATGCATAAAATTAAAAAAAACAAAAAAAACAAAAAAAGAAAGAGAGAAAAAGTTTCACGTTGTCATTTTACATATTATCTTTCTCGGGATCGTTACGCGGATCAGTACGCGCACAGAGAAAAAGCGCGCAAATATTAATTACTTATGTAATTTTCAAAACTTCTTCGCGCTTGTAACACGCGAAAAACACGGTTGGTCTCTCTTGTGCTGTAGTTTAAATGAGAGTTTTTTTTTCAATAGCTATTTTTGCAAAAGATATATATTCCCGTATTCCCGGTTTGGGAAAGAAGGAAGCGCAATTAACAATACCGTTTGGCGTATATATTCACCGTATAGAACTCGCTGGAAAGTACTTCGCGGAAGCTTCCGTCGCGGTATAATGCGTTCATCAGATTCGCGGTAGCGCGTCGCGGGATTATGTGTACTACCTTGAGAAGAACTCGGCGAAAGAAACTCATCAGCCCCTCTTCGATATGCATCTCTGGTATCAATGAGAATTTACATATAAAAGCGGAACGAGAAAATGACAGAAAAGCAGAAGAAAGAAAGAAGTTTTAATGGAAGAAGAAGTGTATGAGAAATTTGTGTATCGGAGAAAAGCTGAAAGTGACGAAGAAAGAGAGAGAATGTGTGTGTGACTTCACAGAAACTCACCGTGACGTTTGAAGAAATCGAATACGCGTTGCGCGTAATTGAAAGGCAGTCTGTGACGATCGAAAGTGGTTACTCGCCGATCAAACGCGTCATTTATCATCAGTTCGAAACACTTGAAATTCTCTCGGGACGAAATCTTTTTAGCAGGAGAAAACAGAGAGACGCGAATCTGATTAGTCTCATCATCAAGAGACGTCAAGTCTCGCGAGGAAAAGTCGCGAATTCGAAAATCTGTTTTCGCCAACCTGGAAGAGGACACAGAGTCATTCGATCTCGATCGCGCGCAAATGTGTTTGTAACGATAAATTCTCAGCTACGTCCTTCGCTCCCTCGAACGTGACGCAAATTGAGGAAGGCCATTCCGCAAAAGCGCAAACAGCGTAAAAACGCAGGTGTGTACTTCGTGGATTATCACTTCCTGATGTCGTTTCATCATCGGCTGAACAAAATGCCGTTGGTGAGGAAAATGAAAGTGAAAGCGCGACGAGAGGCGCAGACGATATTTTACGAAGAACACACCGGCCGGCGCGCACCCCGTCGTGTGAGAACAATTCTGCGTTATGTAGTCCCGAGACCGAGGAGGAAAAGTGTTATTAAAATATCTCTTACAATGTGTTAAATATTCTTCGAGATAAATCATACATCTTATCTCACATACATGTCACGTGCGACAATTTTGCGAATTGCATTTTTTACGTAACGCGTACACAGTTAACATTTTCATGAAATATAAGAAATATCGATAAAGTTTCTCTTCACGTAATGCGTCTCAGCCATAGCCGTGTCTCGCTAAGATTAACGTAACGTTTGCGCATAAAACTCATCAGAATATCACGGTGCAGGGACAAGTGTGCGTGCACATAACAAGCAACGTGTACATGAGCATAAGAATTCAAAGATGACAAAAAAAAAAAAAACAAGAATTTCATCCAGCGATCAAGAGAGAGCTGCGAGAGGAGAAGACGCGAAGGGGAGATCGTCCATATATCGCGCAAAAAAATTGCGCAGGTCGGTAATTTGCCCGTTGATCGTTATTTATTGTGATCCTCGTGCTACGCGGGCGGACATTTGCATGCGAAATTGGCGATGGCATAAGGGCATGAATCTTTCCTCACGCACGGCCGCACGCACGAGAGAGGCAGAAAATAGGGCCCTGCCTTACGCAATTGTACGTTGAACGGTGGTCAGGGATCGGCCCCGTTTCTTCGTGTTGGCACGTTGACACGTACCATTTATACCTCATCATGTCCGCCGAAGATCCGGCCGCGCGCGCGAGCGCGGTCTGCGGAATAATAAAAAAAATTTTTAAAACAAAAAAAAAAAAAGAAAGAAAAACGCGCCCTCGCCTTTCGTTCTTTCCCGTCATCCGTTTTGCACGTCACTCGGGGCCAGGAATGCGGCAAATTGAAGGTGTCAGTCGCGATGGAATATAGATCGGAGTCCTGTCCGCGCGCGCCCGCCGTCGAGAGCGAAATTTCACGTCGACCAATTTCACGAGAATCTCGCGTATGCGGCGGAAAATCAATCCAACCGTGATTAAAACAGTGAGATAGCTCGTAGAAAATCTTGACAAGTTGACGAGCAAATTTTTTAATCGCGGGATTACACGACCAACTTTTAATAAACATATTTTGTTAATAGCGCAAATTTTGAATGTTTTTGCTATTGATTAACTATTAGACGGTTGGTCGAATTATCTCAGGAAATAACGAGAAAAATATTTAAAATATAATGAATTTTAAAAATATGAAATTTATATAAGAGCTTTTTTTTTTAACAAAAATAAATTATTTCAATGATAAGTATATTTTCTTCAATATAACTTGGACGAGTCATTCGAGACAACAACAAATTCTTCAGGAACTGTCAGGAAACATCTTGAATGTAATTTGTTTTGCCGCACAGCCAAGTCAGGTGAAATTACTGTTTCGCCAATTGCATAAAATAAAATGCGCTCGCGATGCTTGACAACGTAGACTAATACAATCTCGTGGAAACCGCCGAGGCAAAGAAAACGAATAACGGTTGCAACTCGCGCGCGGCGGTCTATCATTACTTAATCAGCGATCTGCTCCAGTTTTACTCTGACAATGCGGCTGTGGCTTTAACGTCGGCAGATCGAACACGGCAGCGTGAAACAAGAATACTCGGTCGCAGACGGATAATTTCATGCACCGAGTAGCGCGGTAGCTAAATAACTCGAGAATCCCGGCGGTTCTAAACGAATTGTTCGCCGAGCGTTGTAAATCAAGAAGGAGCACACGCCGGAGCGTGTTATTATTGCCCGCTCGTTGAAAAGGCAGAAACTAACGGGCGTGACGTAATGCCAGGAAACGATCGAAGGAGCGAGCGAAATGTTAATTGCGCGACAATATACCGCATTGATGCTTTCGTATAAGCGCCGTTGTGTCGCGCCTGCGATCGTGTCGTAAAAATTCTCTGTCGAATCCCATTAACGATCGAGAGGTATAATTAATGATCGCTCGCAGGATCGGATGCCGATCCTTTCGCAGACCCATTGAAGCTGCCCCATTCCTCACGAACCTTCCAAACGGAAGGTCATGGGAAAGAAATATTAATACTTTTTTTATATTTACGCAATTTTTTTTACCTCTGAGAAAAATCGACGAGGTAAATGGTAAACGTGAAAAGCACGTTCTGGATTTATGTTTCATTAGCCGCCGCTGACGGAGAACGCCGATCCTGTTCGTTCATTATTATACACGCGAGAGTACCTACACACGGACGCAAAATCGATACGTACTGCGGCGTGCATATATATATATATATATACACGTGCGTACCGAGAGACCGGAGAGGGCGGCGATTACGCAACGTGAAAGTCATCGACTGGAATTCACTCTTACCTCGCGCTCGCCCTGACCTCCGGTATAATGAGGGCGATTCGAATTAATCTGGTTCGACACGTATTTGGCAATGGGCCCGTAGCCGCCTTAATGACCATCGTGTTACGCTTTTTTCTCTTCCCAAGATTAGCATATACGCGTACACGAGCACACGCCCACTTACGCAATGCAGACTAGATGATTCGACGTTACGCGCCACTAAAAAAAAAAAAAAAGATCGATCGAGCGATAATATCGCCGGGGTTATGAGCCATACATCACATTTCCTATACGAAACGAGATTTCGAGTCGGGTATGTGATAAAAGCAATGAATATTTAATCGAAGCGAGTCGTGTGAAAGCGCGTCGCACATATAAGTTGATCAATCAATCTTGCTGAATATATCTATTATATATTGGCAATGTCAATGTCTCATTTGTAATCGAAATCTTGTAACTTGGGGTTTTTTTTTTTTTTTTTTATTGCCGGTAGGCGTATAGATTCTTCGTCGCGCGATTTCTTTCTGCGTGTAACATCCTTGACGTTTTTTTCTTTTTCTTTTCCATTCGATGAATACTTTGGTTGCAACGTAAAATCCAACGCTCCGATATCGTCGGAAAATAAAAATTGCGTTTAGCAAAGTTATATCAAACCGCAGACAATTAAGCTGTACCTCTATCAAGATTACATCCAACGAAGTCTCTCGCGATCGTCGATTCAATAACCGGACTTGTATCCCGATAGCGCGACGTGTTTGAGTAACGGTTCGTATCGAGCCATGAAGTTTCCTACAGCCATTTGTATCGTATACCGTAAATGATCGTGTAATTGCGACCGCGTGGTCGCAAGTTTTTCGTATTTAATGTTTTTCTTTTTATTTATGAGATAGAGACTTGACAAGAGGTAACAGAAGAACTCTCTTTCCCCCCGTCTGTTTTCGTGTGACAATTTGAAATATAGCGCGTTAAAAAATTTCAAATTCGACACTCCTATGCATCCTCGGCGTGAAAAGAAAATAAATCAAGAGAAAGAGAGAAATCGTTCGACGAGGAGGGTAAAGAGAGAAATGTGGAGAACTGTAACTTATGTGTTGCCAATAAAATAATTTGTCGTTGTGCGACGCGAATCAAAATCGAACGCGATTTATTATCCGATATCGGATCCCGATGCCGTAACGGACGTTTTAAAGGGATGAAATGTGTAACAAGAGGCGAAATCGAGGGCGAGATCGATCTCAGTCAAGGCGAACACGAGCTCACCGATCAATGAACCGGCTCTATCGATGAGAGTCACAATACGATCGCGATCGATTTCCTAGTCTCGTAGTTGCAACAGACGATAGATCTCGCGAGAAAGTTTCTTCGTATCGTATTTGTAGAGCTGCGCTTTTTTTTACAGAAGTAAGCCGTGAAACGCACCTTTTACCGCTGTGCGTTTTCTCATCATCATGTGTTTGCGCGCCTCGCGGCAAAAACACACGCGCAACGCGATCGTAAATCGCGCGCAACTATCGCAAGTGCGTGTATGTGTGTGTGTGTGTGTGTGTGATGCTCGCATATAAACGATCTGACAGTCACATCGGCAAAAGAATTTGACAATAATCCGCCGTAATCGTCGTAATATATCTAACAGAAATATTCGTGCTAATAAGCGTTTTGTCGGACAGTTCGGCTCGTCGTTTATGGCTCGAGATACTTTCTCTTCATTCAGAACTGGTTACGTTCAATTAATCGGAAATCCGCGTCTCGCGCACTTCCTTCATTTATAACATATTATATCACGTATTTGTAACAGTCAGCTTTTATTCCGAAGTTATTGTAGCTTGAAAGGAACGAGTTAAGAGAGAGAGAGAAAGAGAAAAAGAAAGGGAGAGAGAGAGAGAGACTTGTATGTCTCTCCGCGCGTCTTAAATACGAAGGTTTTTATTGCCGCGATATGCGCGCGAGTGCAATCACGTTTAATGTCTACGAAATCTCTGTCCCGGCGACGTTACAGAAGACGTTATGAAAAAGGCAAGGACCCCTAATTAGGCGTGTCTGAATTTATTGCGCGCCGTTACGTCGTGGCGCGCGTTTATCTCGATCCCTTCCGAAAAGGCATTACAATTTAATCTGGCTATCGCGCGCCGTTGATGGCCGATTAACGATAAATCCGAAATTGCCTGTAAACGTCCGACGTGCCGATAGCAGATAAAACATCCGTTAATATTCGTTCGCAGAAAGGACATTTCGCGGAAGGGACGCGGTGGTAACGTCGTCCCCGGCGATTCGTGCTACAAGGCCCGCTGTAAATCAATTCAAAATGGCGGAAACGCGATTTATAAATCGCTTGCGAAACGATTCGACGATTTACACGCTCGTATTGTAAATATCGTAGCGCGGAGCGAGCATACACACGCACACACACGCACACACATACATAGACACACAGACGCGTATGTTTATATTCAGCCATAAATTTTTGCGCGCGATTACTTCTGCGCCGAGCCGCAGAATCGACGACGACGGATCACCGATTTAATCTGAGTTCGCGCGAATCCTCTTGAAAATAACGGTTGAGAATCCCCGCGGATTCGATCAGCCCGATATGGCAGTCTGTAGAAAACTCGTACACAGTTACAGACTCAATCGATAATATTACCCGTGATTGCGCTTTCTCTAATATGGAAAATTAATTGAAATCTTTTTTCCCCGATAGCACCAGTAACGAACGCTATTAACTCCGCTTCGCACAAAGAGTGTCATCGGACACGTCAAATAAGATATAAATCCCATCATAAAGAATTAGAGAAAAAGAGGAACGTCGCGCACGCGCGCGCAAGTAGATGATAATGGTTTTAGCGAAAATCTCTCTCTCGCAGGCGGGCGCGGTACGTAACTCGATCAGCGTTATACGGCGACGTAAATTGCCTTTATATGAAACTGGGTCTTAGAATCTCGTTAAGCCGAGCTGTAAACGTCGAAGTTTATTTCAAGGCGTGGAGAGTGCGCGCGCGCTCGCATTGACAAAGTGGGTCGAATTGACATTGTGATTTCGCAAAAGATTATTAGTTGGTTTTAATGGCGCGGCCTTTCTCGAACGTGAGGTTTGTAAAACCAGTCGGTCCGGCGCGGCGGCGTTTTTCTCGGTCCGCTACAGCGCGCGAAAGCGCGCGCCTCAAAGTGGAACGAGTTTTCACGGCGTGCGTGCGTGCGTGCGTGCGCAGCAACGGTAACGTTTGTCAAGTTTCGCGCGGCGAATGAAGCCGAGGAGCGGTAGAGTACAACGAACGCGTTAGACGAATGACGTTGCACACACACGGTTGCCGACACACGTGTGCACATCTTCTCTCGTGACTCTTCGCGAGAAAGTGAAATCCGACGATTCAATGAAATGTCACGTGCTTCACGATAAAAAAGAGGGTGTGCTTTTGTTTTTCTTTGTTAGAAGGTATAACAAAAAATCTTACAAAGCATCCTTTATTTTAAATTTCTCGCTTCTTTGTGAACAAAAAGATTGTCGTAGAAGCGCACGGGAGAAGAAATGTATTACGCTCTTGCATCTTGAAGTTACATTAACGCTTGTGTAACGTTGCCATTGCAGGCTGGTTCTCGGTGGTCTCCAACAACAGCGGCACCGGAAACGCCAGAGTGTACAGAAGAGTCGGCGCGTTGGTGCGCGCCGGAGTGCCGGCGTTTCTGCTCGCGAAACCATTGAGAGCTTACACATTGACGCACTCCAAAATGGGTAAGGACATTTATCAATTATATTTATCTCTTTATAAATTGCGTATTTTGTTTGTAAATCGCGTAGGACTACGTTTTTAATTTTATAAAATGTGTTTGTGACAGAGTTCGCGCAGTTTACATCGCGTTACAACACTCGTCGCTGACGTAAATTGTCGACCACATGTTGCGAGGACATAGCATATTTATTTAATTTGGCAATAATTTATAACTAGAGTTTACTACAAATTTACATAAAAATTCTCTTTTCTTGCGCGCACGTCTCTCTCTTTCTCTCTTTTTTTCTCTCTCTCTCTTTCTCTCTCTCTCGGTGAGCTAACCGGACAGAGATTACTCACATATCTCGCATCACATCTGGCATTCGTCGAGTTTATTATCCTGGCCAACCCAGGTCCGCATTTTCCACGGGCCAACTGTCGCGGCTGCGGTTATCACCCGCTGCGATCTGCCTGTGGAAATGCGACCCCTCGACGAGCCACAAACCGCGATTCGCGTAACTCGCTTGTTAAACAATCCGCACATTTTGTTTCCAAAACTGAAAACTACTCGTCGTGTGTTCTTCGACATTCGAGCGAACGGACGAAACGTCAAGTTTTGACGCGAATAAACAGAATTACAAACATAATCCAACTCTGTATCTCTTGTTTTTGATTAATGACGGTGTGAAAACAAACAATCGCGCGCGTTTCGATTTTCCGCGAGCCGGACTATATTGTTCGCGCACGCGAGGAATGTGACGCGTACAAATTCTACGGAGCAGTGTGTATTCCGGTAAGTGCCCGCACACATCCCGATATCATTTTCCCCGAGTGCAGCGACTGGCCGTGACACGAATGTCAATGTGTCCGTAATGCGTGCGGCGTACGTATATATACGTTCGCCGCGTCGCCGCGCTTTAAACGTAGGCGAGCCTTACGTTCGCGACAAGCGCGTAACGTAATAGGCACGCGGCCCCCGGTGAAAGCCGTCCTTACGACGCGCGTGTATAAGCGGTTAATATATATACATGTATATAATATCCATATATAATATAAGTATGTGCCGGCTTTTGCGCCGCGAGCATTATGCCATTATATGCGCCGCTGTAACGATTACGATCGCGACAGAAGAGACGGAAATTCCTAGGTGTATCCTTCTTGGCCTCCTCCTGGACTACGAGTGGGTCCGCTTAGGTCCCGTAAGTCCACCGCGGGAGTCCGTTATGCGGTGCGTTCATTGTCGTTAATTGCTCCGTCTTTTCATACGAGTCAACGCGAAACGTCTCCGCAACGGTACACGATCGATAATAAATGCGTTATCGATTCGCGTAAAACACTCACTTGGTACACAGTGTTTCTCAAACAGAGCGCAATTCAACGAATCGGATTTCTGCCGCGCGTATAGTCGCGTTATATAGCGAAAAACATTGTCGAGTAAAATTGAAGTCTCTTAAATGTGTTTATTTTAACGCATGATGTATCGGTTAAATGAGGTATTGCAGTTGTTATTTCTCGGCGTTATTAGCGCGTTACATGACGTTGTTCGCCATGTGAAAAACATAGATGAGTTAACGCTAATGAGCTAATTAGCCATATGTAAGTTACCGACTCGTTCGCGCAGCGCCTCTTTCGCAACGGGAAAGCCTTTTTTTTTCTTTTTTTTTCATCCGACGCCAGTTAATTGTGAGAAATCGACATTATCTTCCTCGAGCCTCGGCAACTTCTGATTAAACGCCGCCGTAAACTGTTTTCCGCAAACATCGCTTAGAGTTAAATCGAGATTAACTCTCTGCTTCCTTGCGACTTCCTATAAGAAAAAAAAAACCTAACTCGTGTTAATTTCCTCTTACGTTATGTCTGTCGCGAGAATGATGTTACGTAACTAAATTCTCCGGTGATATTCTGTTTCGCAGAGAACGGGAACTTGAGGGCCCACTACACGAAGACGACGGTGCGCGCCGGCGAGGTCCTGCGGCTGACCGCCGTCTTTCAGGACACTCGTCGGGCCCCGGTCTCCGGCAACGTGTCCGGTATGGTCCCGGAGGGCAAATGCTCGAGATCCTCGGAGAGGGATCAGTACGCCCAGTGCCTGGACTCTCATGGGCACGAGCTGTTCGCGCCGCTCTCGGCCAGGGGCGAGTTCTACGCGACTTGTCAGAGCGGCAGTCTCGACACTGGCAGCGACGCGGTACTCTACAGGGTTCACCAGCTCGCCAGGAGGGATCTTCCCCTGAGGGTAAGCTTCATCGCGCAACGTCTCAAGATTAATGTCATATAGCGCGTCTAATCTATTCCTCATCAGCCACTTCTCGTTGCGCTCGTAATACTGACACGCGCCCGTGTTGTAATCATTTTATAGAATAATGATGACAAAAAAATTGTCAAGAAAAATAATTAATCTATATTAATTTAAATCTTGTAATTTAATTGATATTTACAAGTTAAGTATTTTGTTTTTTTCTCTCTATAGCTGATATGATGTCTGTTGTTAATTTCTTTTTAAAAAATCGCGTATTTTTTACATTAACTATTCACGTTGTACATGTCGTGCTGTTTTCATATTCTAATCACATTGCATTTGCATTCATATTGCCCATTTCCATTTTACAACTTCCTCGACCAACGATCTCCAGGTGCGTCTAGTCGCCGGACCTCTGCCCATACCATTGCCGCGAGATTACAGTGGCCTGATGCAGCTGGAGAACGCGACCAGAGGACCCATAGTTCTCGGCTGCGCGGTGCCTCTGCTGCCCGAGAGACCTATGCCCAATACCACGGTGCCGGAACTCCTGGAGCTCGTCGCCACCGGTCCAACCGCTCCTCGGGTGAAAAGAGCACGACTGGGATGTCCTTCGGAGGCGCGGTTGCTCGCATCGCCGAAGATGCAGCGATTGCTCTCGGCTTGCAGGTAAGAATCACAATTGCATTGAACATAGTGTTGATTACGCTCGTTCAAATCGCGCGCGCGATTCTTGTATTTCTTTAGCATGTGACATTCGAACACGTAATAAAAATATTACACGGAATATTCGGGAAAACAAGTGTAAAACGTCCGCGGTAAGAATGTTAACAGAAAGTAAAACTCAAAAAATAGTAACGTGCGAAGCGTCCGATTGTAAAAAATGCGATCGAGAATTTTTTGTTCTTATTGTCGCGCGAAAGAGATAAGATAACGGGAACTATCATCATATATCGCCTTTGATGCCGCTTTGTAGAAGAGCCTTAGACCAGCGGGCGACCGAGCCGCGAGTCGCTCCGCCGAAACCAGCGTCCAACAACGGCCAGCTGAAGGAGCTGCACTTGAAGGAGATCAAGACGAAACCTGAGGCGAAACCGATACTGCAGAGTCTGAAGGAAGGTCTGGAGCACATCAAGAAAACGACGATTCGTGATCGGAGCAACAGCCGCAGCAGCAGTAATAACAACCACAGCTTCCTCGACAGGATTTCGAGGATAGCGCAGGGTGGCAGAAGCAGAAACCCGGCGAAGAAGTCCGCGTCCTTCACGTTCGCCGTACGACCGGAGATCGGGATGCGATCGCCGGAGAGATACGCCAGTTTGGAATCGGAAACGAATCTGACGCATGCGTCGCAGGCGTCCAGGCAGCAGGTTCAGCGTTCGATCTCGACGAGCGTACTCGAGGTGCACACCAACAGTCCGGATTTGGATCCGCCGTATTCTAAAGTAAGAGACAGCCTGACGCCATTGCCTCCCACGCCGCCGCCGAGATTGGAAGAGATCTACGCCGAAATCTGCGAACTCGGCAGCAGTCCGTTGAGAGACTCGCCGTCAAAAGAAGAGAAACCACCTCCCGTGGGAAGAAACGGTACCAAAGAGCAAGATCGGGATTACGTGAAGCTCGCGTTGTCCCATCCCGAGGTGTTCGAGGTCTCGACTAGCGTCAGCGACGACGAGGAGAGCATTTATAACACCGTGTGCTGAATGCGCGCGCCTTCTTCCGTCGGAATAAAACCAACATCCGCGGGGAATCGTTCGCGACTCGCCGTAACTGACTTCAGGGTCGACCGGAACAAATGGCGTGACGGGTGAGGAGTCGAGAGGTCGCGGGAACTCGTCGGCTCGGCTGCGGATATATCGATGAACGTTCGTTCGCAGGTGAGGTGCGAGAGTTATTGGCGAGTTTAAAGATCGTTTAGAAATCGTTTAACGTTCGAGAACGGTCGAGAGATCGGTTTTGACGATATAAAAAACAGAGGAAAAAATCACATCTTTGTTAAAAATGCAATTTTTATTTAAAAAAAAAAAAAAAAAACACTTGCTCTATTATCGTGTGTAAAATTGCTCTTCTCTATAACTCACCGATGTAAACTACCGATTCTCAATCGTTCTAAGAATATTACGCGCTTTCCGGGTCGGGGAAGAAACGCGAAGAGACGAAAAAAAAGGGGCGACGTATATCGATCGCGAGTTGACGAGAATCGGAATTTACGGCTCTCGCGGCCGTTAGTTTCTTTCGCCGCGGGAGAATCCTCCCGGCGTCGCGGAGTCGGCGACGCGAACGTCCACCACGGGGGTTTCGCGCCGATCCGCGAGTTCGCGCGCGCGCGCACGGAATGATTTACAAGGCTGTTGACCGAGGAAAATGATCCCGTAATTACGGACCCCGGTACATGCTGCTGCAGCGGATGTTAGCGGGGCACGCTGGCCGGTGATAGCACGCAGCAGCACTTCTTCGCGGCTTCCGTCATTAGAGAATCTGTCGTCTCGCGGGAGGCGTGTTTAATAGTAGCGGGTACCGCGATTACCTCGGCCATGGCCGTTGAGTGACATTGATGTCGGAAAAAACGCACTCGCTCGGAAGATCGGCTCTCGGAAAATATCGGCTAGCTAGAATCTGCCGTTAGAAAAATTATGAATAGATTCTAATGATGTTAAATAACACATTAACAGATTGGTTTTTTTTTTTTTTATTATATTTACACATTTTGAAAAATTTTAATTTTAAGTATTTTAAAAGTTGATTTTAAACATATTGAAAATCTAAACATCTTAAACGTAGTTTTAGATGCGAATAATTCATATTTACGGAATTAAATTTAGTTCTTTTCATTTCCGTATAAATGACGCAAGAGCGCGGGAGAAACTTTCTGATTGAGCGCGCGATAACGATTTATATATATGGCCATATTACGGAGTCGTACGAAAGTAACACATAAAGCAGATCGTTGCAGCGTCGATCTAAAACTTTCCGAACACGTTCGGTGCGTCATGAAGCGCGCAACTGACGCGGAGAAATTGTCGGTAGAATGTAAAACGAGCCGGTCGGCAATTTTCAGGAGGAAGGAACTTTACTGACGTCCTTCGCGAAGGTCTAGGTCACATCGTCGGGATCGTTTCTCGGATTTCGAACGGCGAGTTAGATCGACGACGGTAGAAATCATAGCCGAGTCTGTGTTTGCCAGAGCGATATTTTGCGACGATTAATCCGTTTCGTTATGCTCTGCGGCATTTGGTTGTACCTTTGTGTGTACAATGACCCCGAAGTTACGCGCGCACTCGCGCCCGATTGCGTGACGTTACGCGATTGGCTGTTAAACGCGTGATTACAAACCTCGCCGGCACATATAGCAGAAGTATATATTGCGTTTCGAAGCGCTTCGAGGAAACCGGGAGATCTCTCTCTCCTCGTGCGTTTCTTCGCGCGTTGCGATCTCTCGCTCTCTCTCTCGCATGGCGGAACGCTTGGAACTGCCAGTCTCCGGCCGCTGGAGCGAGGATGATGAAGAAAAGGGCGCAAAAATCGCGAGAAACGACGGACGAAGATGCGTCTAATGGGAAATATCCGCGGGAAGAACGCGGAGGGAAACCTCTCCGGGACTCTCTCTCTCTCTCTCTCTTGCGCGCGATTCTCTGAGAGGAGATCCTAAAGGATGTGATTTTTCTGTCTAATTCGACGCTCTCTCGAATTAGACAAAAGCGCGCGCGCGATAACAATGTAATATTTGCAGATTTATGTATATGTGAATGGGGAGTCGTTGTGAAAATAAAAGTGAAATGTGTTTCTACGACGACGAAATGTATCATTGAGCACACATACACACACACACGCACACAAATCCCTCCTCGATTTCCGTTAACAACACATTAAAGCAAGATCATTTAGCCTGCGGCAAATGATGCGTGTAAGACATTTTTTTAAAATCTCAATAAATATTAATGTAATATAGTTTTTTATAGTTTGATAACAATAAAAGAAACAATAATATTTTTATATCTCAAGCGCTAGTAATAAATAATATTTGTTATGTCAAATTAAATGTTGAAATTTTAATATCATTATTTTAGCATTAGGATTATTTATTCTTATGCGGCGAATGATGCGTGTGGAGAATCTTCTTTTAATTTTCTTTCTCTCTCTCTCTCTCTCTCTCTCTCTCTCATTTTCCAGCTGTGCATGTTCGTCATTATTCACTTCGACCGGTTCACTCACGATCGCGAACGTAGAAAAATTGCAGCTAAATACACCGCGGCCGCCTCTTTTGACTTTAAGGAATAATAACGCAAAACGATCGTCGGCGCTCGCGCCGGCTATTGGTCATTAATGTTTTACGAGCAGTACGTAGAGTGCGCACAGCTGCGTCTATTCAATTATAGCAAAGAGAGGGGTCCAGACACAGCAGGCACATGCCTCTCCCGTCTCCGTGCCGTACGGCTCATCCCCCGCTTACACCCCCGCCGCGTCTCCCTGTTTCCTCTTTATTTCTCTTTCGAGCACGGCCACGCGCATTTACGTCCATTAATATTAACGGCTCAAAACAACGATAATGACGGGGAGCTACAGGGAAGCGGAGAGGTGTTCTCTTCGGCGGTCACGTCGTGCTCCGCGAGTCGAGGAGCCTATCCTCCCCGTGTCGCTCACGTGACCGTTGCCATGCATCACTGTTGCCGCGGAGATCGACAATGCCGGGAAAACGGCTACGACGATTTTCACGCTTACGTACGTAGGTAAGTTCACGCTTGAGATCGGCTTGAAGAGAGAAACTCGCGCTGCGTTACGTCGCAACAAAAATCTCACAAGCGGGAACTGTGAAAGCTTTTGCTTCGGAGAAGGCTTTTTGTTACTTGGAGAATAGTGTAACGTTGATTTTTTACAAGCTTTGACAACGGTTTTGTCACGTCGAAAGCACACGAGTGCCGCCGATCGCTGAATTCAATTGACATTGAGCCACCTGCCGAGCATTGATGAACGATGATCATTACAAAATACACATTGCGCACTGTTGTCGGCGATTCAAATCCCACTTCAAATCCCACACACGCACATTCAGATTTAATCAGACTTATACACATCGCGGAGAGAAGTTTGTTATCTAGAAAAAAAAAAAAAATACACAATACAATAACCGCAATAAATCTCTTTTATTAGCAAGAGATTACAAAGCAGGCAGCTCCGCATTTACGCCATTTGTTCTCTTAAACATTTTTTGAAATTTTTCCGAACAATCGAGTATAAAATATCGATCAGAATCGATTGGACTAAATAACACGCAATTTTCATTGCGGAGTAACAATGCGAGCGAAAGTTCAATACGTATCTCGTTACCGAGATAGAAAATTCGCACTGTGCAAAATACAACGCGCGAGACTATAAAGATGTAGGTTAACGTGATGCGGGAACGGATTAAAAAATGCGATAGAGAGCGGCCGTCTCATGTCTCAAAGGCGCTATTATTATCGTAATTATTAGTATCGCGCCGTTCCGTATCCTGGGCAAATACTGCACACACGGCCGGTGAGGACGTTGAGCGCGGTCGCAGATCGATCGGGACAGCGCGAGTCTCGCTATCGAGATCTGACAATCTCGGTTCACGGGTGCATATTTCAAGATCGGCATGCGTGAACGGTTTCAGGGCCGTCGGGTTGTTTTTGCGGTCGTGTATAAACTCCGGGTGTACAACGCTAATGCGACGGACGCGAGGTGTCGTATTTCGCGAACCCGGGGTCGAACCGAATCGAAGAAACATGTTTTAATATGCAAATTAAAATGCAAATATAATGTGCGATTCCCTTCCTCGTCCTCTCCCTCAATCTCCCGTCTACCGTTTCTTCCTCTAGGCGTATCTCGCGCGATCGTCATCCCTCATTCTGCGGCCTGGAGCGAAGGCGCGACCACGAGACAAGTTTATTTTTTGTCGCTCCATCTGCAGGATTCTATTCTATTTCTTTGTTCTTTATTTATATCCGACGTGCGGTCGTAGCTGCGACGCGAGGTCTCAGGTCCGAAAGACAGTTCGCGCTTTTTTCGACGAGATATCGCCATCGATCACTGAATTACAATCCACTTATCTTTGTTTCACAATTCGTTTTGATAAGAAGAAAAAAAAATATATATATATCCAGATATCTAATATTTCAATATGAGATTAAAACGTTGCAAAGCAAAATATTCAAGTCGAGGATTTTGCTAACAGCTATTTAGTTTGTATTTATATAACTGAGCCTCGATATATCGCGAGGATTAAGAGCTTAGCGCGGATTTGAAACGCACGAAGGATTAAATCTGTAACGCTCTGCGTGGCTATCAGCTCTCTCCTTCCCTCCTCCTCCTCCTTTGAACGACTATACAAAAGGATTATATGTAGAGTAGTCCGCGCATCGGACGGATCCCTGAGCTATCGTATGCGTAATGTCTTCATTCAGCCCGACTCCTATCATAATCTCCCGGTGATGAACGAGCGCCCTTTATGCGAGGACGCAGAACGGAGCGAGATTAAACGAAGAGTCATCAATAGGCCGGTCGCATTAAACGGCTTGCGTGTGCACGTCGGGAAAAATCGAAACGAGTCAATTAGTCGCACTCTGCCTGTCCAATCTGTCACAATATACAAAACTCCGTGTTCTTCTCTCTTTTCTCTCGCGCCGTTCCTCATTCCCCTCCTCCTCCTCCTCCTCGCGTTATTCCGGATCGTGTGCCGCGGGCGAGATAACTCTCCGCTGCTGCTCTAGCCACACGGTTTTACGGCGCGGGTTAACAAATAGCGCGTCGCTGAATGTATCGCCGAGCCGCGCCGATGCTATCGCATCGACGCCGACAAAAATTAAGCGCCGCGATTACTCACGAACGTCCCCGTGCGAAACCCGAGGGCCCTCGCGCGCAACTGCTATTTCGGTAGTCGAGGTTTTGCGCAAGTACTGCGCAAAGCGCCCAAGTCCTTATAAGTGCAACGTCGCCGTGGACGACCGGCGATATATATCTGCCACGTATGATCGATGCACATCGAATAAAACCTGTGATCAAGGAAAGCGTCTCGCGCCAAGTTGGTATATCCGTTGGTACACTGCGTTATTAGAGGAGACGTGTGCAGCAGTCTTTACTTGAACAAGAATGTTTTTTTTAAGAAATTATGATATCCCTTACAAAGATTCCTTTTTGATAAGAGATGTGTATTTATTAACGCAAGATATTTTGTTAGAGTTTAATTGTAGAGAGGAAAAGAAGAAAGAATTACCGAAGTAAAAACTTTCAAAGTTTTACGATCCACACAGGTACGTGGAGCTTTTTTTTTTTATCTGAAGATACGCGCGATGAGCGCGCAGAAATATTCCATTACGCGTCACGACGTGTTATTGAGAATTTTAGCATTTTCGACAGCACGATGCCGTGTCATGATGCGCGTTCGGTGTTAGTTGCACAATTACAAGCTATCTGCTGGTCGAGCTGATCTCGTGACGCGTGCCGCTAGATGCATGTCTCGTGACATAATCGGCCGCAACGTCGGAGAAACGGATCGCCCGTGATCGGCTGACAGACGCAGAATGCAGCAGTCCGGACAGTTGTGCGTCTCGCGGCAGTGTGTTGGAACCTCCGTTAGGCTACGACGACGACGACGACGACGACGACGAGGACGAGAGACGTAGGGTATTCGCTATCGTGTCATGCCCGGCGCTGTCCAATGCATACTAAGTAGTTCTAGAAAATCAGTTGTTGGTAGCTCGTAGCGCCGAGCCGAGGAATTGAATGAATCAGCCTATCTCGGCTGGCCTTGCAGCCAGTTCGAGTGCACATATGTGTACATATATGCGTGCGGTACGTGCGCGCACTCGTCGCCGGTAAAACGCGCGCTATAGCACGTTGCAACTAACGCGAACCTGGTGTACGTAATGAATTTTTGAAACGCTCGTGCGTGCACGCACAAATTCATTGCAAACAAGATTCGTGAAAAATATATCACAGTTTTTTCTCGAGCCCATTTTTTTTAGAAGAAAACAATTTTTTAACAAAATTCTTATCTCTAAGTAATATGTTTAAAAAAATTGGAGTGAAGTAGTAACAAGTTTCACGCGCGCGCGCACACACACACACACACACACACACACGTGTGACAGTATAGTTTTGTTGTTAAAATTCACGCGATTGCGTACAGTTGCATTATTGCGAGTTCGTAATGGGAGGGATTCTGAGGGAGATAAAATGCAACAAGAGGAGAAGAAGAAGGTTGCGGTGGAAGTGAGGGAAGAGAGGGAACGAAGGAGAGAGAAGAGAAGAAGAGAGTACGTTGGCGTCGCCTGGAATGCCCGCGGACCACGAACGATGCCGATACGACGGGTTTACCTTTTACAGCTTACCTACTGGTCGTTTCACTCCGACTGCACCTTCAACGAACGTTTTCTCTCCGCGCGTTATATATCTCCTCATCCCTCTTCGTTGCGTCTCGTCGCTTTCACTGTCACAAAAATGAATCGCCTCTTCGCAATGCGCACGCAACTTCGATACCTTACGTACTTCGATTAATTTAATTATTGGCCGCCACCTGCTGTCAATATATAAGGAAGAGACTTAATTACGGAGAATTTATATTAAGGGGATGTAATATCTTCGCTTCTCGACGACCTGTGAGATAAACTATATATTGCTTCGCGGAGATCGTTGCGCTCGTGTTAATTCAATCTTACTCGCAACGGATTACTCGCAATTAAGTAGTAAATTCTAAGGATGTGTTCATGTATACGCGTTCATTATTTAAGAGACACATTTTCCGCTTCGCTTTTTTGATATTTACGTTTAAAAAAAAAAAACTGAAAAACACGACGTGCTATTTTATAGCAATAAAACTGCGAAAAAGAAGAATTTAATTTAAAAAATAAAACACACACGCACAGATATTTTATATAAAAATTCGAATTGAAGACAAAATTTTATCTTCGGAGCAGACTACAGATTTTATTACGTCTGATATTTCACGTTCTGAAATATTATATATGTACATTACATGTTGCTTTTTGTATCGAACCGGCTATATGATTTTTACAACTAAGAAGAAAACAATGGAGAAAACTTGGAAAAAGGATTTCAACGATCGTGGGTCGCGGAATTTGGCACAACGAGATGCGACTGTAATGAGACGTTTCGCGATTAAGTAACATCGCGGTTCTCCGAGAAGATGTCATCATTTCAAGAACGATGTTTATTCATGATCACGATTAACTGCTTACTACTCCAGAGAGAGAGAGCTAGAGCCCGCGCTCCGCCCACCTCGTAAATTTTCATGCCCCATTGTGTTCTCCGGTTCGCGAGATCGTGTTTCTCTATACACAACCCCATACGGACGAAAAAGAAAAATTACTAATACGACAGAAAACAAAAACGTAAAAAAGAAATTATCGTTGTAAGATATCTCAAAATCTATTTGCTGACGGTGTGTGTTTGGAGCCTTACATAAATTACAGGGTCATTCGAGATAATTGGCAATTATTCTAAAGTAACGTTGCGGGATTAACACACACCAAGGTCGCGCTCAAAATAAATTACACACGAAGAGATCTTTTGCTCGATCGTGGCTCTCTCGATCGATCGATCGACGATCGGCTATTGATCGACCCGACCGAATCGACCTGCCTGGCCTGGCGGTGGATTCTAACCAGGCTTCCATGTTCACCGATGCATTATCGCCGCTGTCCAGGAGTATCTCTCCTTATAAAGCCCCCCCCCTCCTCTTCTCCCCCGAAACCGCAAACGTCCGGCGAGTCGATCGGTTCGCTCTATTGGCATATTAAATAAAGCGGGAAATAAGCATATTGTGCGCGCTGCGTGCGCAGAGGTGAGGTAGCAACAACCTATCCAAGGCGATCGTGCACCGCGGTGGTTGCGGGCGGGCCTATTTGCTCCCTCGGGTTATCTTAATGGGATTTCAATAGCCTGATTTGGTATCTTCTCGCGCTACCAAATGCACTGAAACAAAGCAAGCCGGTGGCCGTATCCGCGTCTGTCTCTTAAACGCTGCAAATTTTACGCTCACTTTTTTTGTTTTCAGGCGGAGTTCCATTATTTCATTTGTATTGCATTTATAAGTTAAAAAAGGAGAGTGTGTTTACAGAGAGAGTATTTATATTACAGTGTTTTTTCTTTCTTATCGTAAACTAGTCGCATGTGTAATTACGTTACTTTAACGGAATACGGTGTTTTCGATGCTCTGAACGTTTCTGAAAACTTGCTGCCACACTTCGTCACATCCCGTAATTTCTCCGTAATCTCGCGAAGGAGAAGAACCAACAACAAAAAGTTACTACGAGATTCGATAAACGCACGTCATAAATAAAACAGTCGTACTGTTTTGAACGCAGCGGAAACATTAATAATCACACTCAGATGACGATCGAAGTGATCTAATAATCCTCTCCATCGCGAAACCCGTTAATTAATGTTCTCCTTATAGAGGCGTTTATGTTCGACGGTGAGTCTCGCTTGAAGCGCTCGACGCGGGGTATTAGCATTCGATCCAATTTCTCGCTTTAACGAGCAGAATCCGGTCGATGGGAGGACGACGTGAATACGCCGTAATAAACATGCCGGTTGTCCCAAGGCGACCGCCCACGAACGAATAGCTCGTTAGTGACAGATGCGACTTGACCCATTAGCACAATCACGGCTACGTACGTCTCATCTCATGTTATTCTACTCGGCCTCTTCTCTTCACCACGTGGCTCGTTCTCTTCGCGTCTTTCTAATATAACGCGACTAACGGAACCCGCGCGCGAACGCCGGACCGGACAAGAGCGCCGTGCTTCAGAATGCCGACGCGTGCCACATCGCGGCGACTTGTACACTCCCGTACGTCGCCATATACGAGAATCGCCGGAGTTCAACCTTGCCTATCCTTCTGGCTCGCCGACGACCGGCTGGAATTCTCAGATCCTCGTAAGGAATAAAGCCGAAGATAGGCAAGGACTTCTTGCCCCGCGGCACGCGCGCCGTGTGTTCATAAAGTTGGAGCGTATGTACGTCTCGGCGTACGTCCCGGAAGCCTCGCTTGCATAGTTTATCTTTTTCCGCGTCAGCAAGCGAATTCATTAGATTTATTGGAATATAATGTCTTATTATATTTTCAACTTGTGTAAAAAAAATTAAAAGCATTTCAAGATGACTGAAAAATTCTCACATACACACACATATATACATATATATGTGCGTGTGTATTGAGAACAGTACGCATCTAAAGAATATCAACTCTTTTTTTTTCGTGTATTATTTCATCCGTGATTAACGATAGTTCAGATCCTCTCGCACCCGACTCTCATTCAGAGATTCGTGAACCGTCTGCAGTCACGCGGAAAAAAAGCGACTCATAAAAAATTCAAATTCTCTCTAACAAATAGAGAGAAAGAGAAAGAGAGAGAGAGAAAGAGAGAGCGGAGCGGAGCCGAAAGGATTAAGTGCATTTTATCGAGCGGCACGGTTCGTCGAATCGGAGCCTCGCGACGGTCGGCGCACAATGACTCTAACGAACCGCCCGGTGTATGCCGTCTACTTTCTTTTTCTCTCTCTCTCTCTCTCTCTCTCTCTCTCTTTCTCTCCCCTTCGGCAAGGTTTTCGGGATGAGGCCGAACGCGGGAGAGAAGGGTCAACGTACCCTCTGCAGGAGATACCCCGAAACGGAGCGCCGCGTAGGACGACGACTCCTGTGAACACGCCTACACGCTCCTGTCGCGACTGTTCCCCAGGACCGGGTTAGCCGAGGCTCGCGAGCCACCTCAATGGTCGCGCGTTGAATTTCTAAGAAAGAACGTACATAATCTCGCTCGCATATCCTTTGGCCGCGAAGAGGACGGCCTTGTTAGTCGACGTGCCGAGATTTATCGACTTATCGTTTGTTACGAGGAGGAACCAGCTCGTCTCACGCGCGCTGAATGGATATCCGGGGCTTGTGACATCGGGTGATAATGTATAGCCGGATGCTGTTGAGTTCTACGTCGGCTCGATGTAGAAGACGGGGATACGAGAGATTTTGTTTTGTCCTTTTGTGCAATATCGTAGATCGAATCTCGCGCGACTGCGTTTCGGCGAATAAAGATTCGAAGTAGGAACGACTTTCGGTTATAGGTTTGATGCGATGCGGTAGCTAAGTTTTATTTTTCGCCGTTGTTTATAGAGTAACATTGCAATAATAATAATTAGCAGATAATAATCCACTGATTTCGTAAAATAATTATAAAAAATAATGGATAATTGCGATGATTAGTAAAATCTCCGATTATTTCGCTCTTCCTCTCAATTTATTTTCTCTACGTCGTTTTCATCATCCAAGATAATGCGAACTGACTTGAATACATTAGTTGTTCACGCTCGCAAGAGAGCCGGCAGACCGAAGGGCCGAATAAGGTTGCTCACCCCGGCCAGCCCAACCGAGATCTCAGAGAGAGAAAGAGAGAGAGAGAGAGAGAGAGAAAGCTCAGCGCTTTCCAGTCCCTTATCTTAATCGACGGATCTAAGAAGACGGTACGAGGTTGCGAACATCGACGAGCGAAAAAAACGAGCAAAGCCGCGCGAACGTGGGGCAGCACCCCACGAAAAAGCGAGGGGTTCCGCTCTCCCGAGCCGCAAATTAGGCGTTCGTCCGACAGAGATAACCAAAAGATCATCAGAGGAAGGAATCCGAGCAGGAGCGCGCGTCATACATCTTTTCTCCTGACAGATCATCTAAGAAATCTCGAGAAAGAAGCCGGGATAATTAATGTCAATCAATTCCCGGTAATAATTATTCCGAATTATACTGGCATTCTAATTAGACGTCTTCATACGTATTTAATGACCGTGTCAAATGTTTATACAAGTCGCGCAATTATTCACGTCAGCGTGACTCGTCAACGTCAGGTTCGTTAAAGACCGACGACGACGTCGCTTCGAGATTTTCAACGAGTGAACGACAAACAAACGCGCACAAAGTTTGTGCATCACGTTCGGGTCACTGGTGTACGGTTCAGAGACCGTTATGAGTCAGTATGAGCCACGGGGGAGGCATTATGCATAGCGCTACGGGCGTAATCCTGGCCTTCCGAGAAACGATCGCTCATTGATCCTCGGGTCTCCCGACGTCTGTACCGACGACACAGGTCACGTCTGCATAACGGTCCCTCCGCAAAGGACACGTGCCTCTAAACTGTGCGCGCACGGACTAATCAACCTGACACTGAGAGAGCGCCGAGGAGAGGAGAGGAACCGCTATTGTGATTCGAACACGATTCGCGCACGACGAATTGACGGCTGCCTTACGGTAAATCTCCTCCCGGACAGGACATCCGCAAACGAAATGAGACACGAATAAGGACGACCGGATTACTCTCTTATCGGCGCATCGGCGCATTTAAAGCCCTGTTTGTGCCGAGACGCTACACAGCGATTTCATGGTAATTTGCCATTTTTGTACGCGCGCGAAACAGCGCCGAGCGCTGAGCGAATCTTGCTTACGAGCTGGACGAGGATTTATCGTTACAAGGCAGCGCATCGGCGTTCATCGCTGTCTTCGCGATGGTTGTTTTTCTTTTTCTTCTTTTTTTTTTTTTTTTGTTTCTTTGTTTTGCGTATATATATATATACGACACGAAATAACGCGATCTCGGAAAAACTCGTACGCCTTGACATGGGAATGCGTGTCTCAATCTGTGTTTATCGTCTCGTTTAACGCAGTTGGTCAAGGAACATAGTCATCGCAAATGGCGCGGCGTCGTCTTGTTTGTCGTATAATTTATGATCGGTGCGGTAACGTAATATAATTTTAATACAGCCGTCGCTTCGTAAATCACTAAATACACACGACGAATGCGATCGAATATGGTGTCGCGTCTAATATTGCGCAGCGAAATTGTGAATCCGAAATGAATTTTTTTTTTTTTATTAATTTTAAAACCTCGCGCGTTGAGACGCTCGTATTTCACTGAATGAAAATATATATACATAAACTTTCTCCAATCTCTAAGCTGCGTATCGCTCGAGTTTAGCGCTCGTTAAAATTTTGCGCTACTGACCGGCAAGAGTAGTCGGCTACCGTAACGAGCGCGTTCGTTCGCTTCGTTCGATATATACCCACGTACGTACAATCGCGTATATATCGAAGGCAACGGTACTCGCCGCTTTTCCCATCGTTTCTCGCACATACCTACGGCGGACGGACAGACTCCTACTGACGGCGACTACTACTAGGAATGATGCATAACGTGTCACGACATAATAGAGCCTCCGCGCATCTCTATCTGCGTAACGCAAAACGATCCATTACTGTCGATCGTGACGGTAACGCATACTCCGCGAAAGCGCGAAGAAAATTGCCCGAACCGAGATAAAATCTTAATTTAAGGCGATTGTTTAAATGTAATTATTTTCATGTACGATAGAAGATTTGTTCGTCGGAGAATGTGGCGCGCAAATGAAGAAAATACATATATACGATCGTATAAAATTTAATGATTGAATTTTATTGGATTGTCACGAGAATATATTATATCGTGTAACATATATGTGAGAGAGAAAATGCATGCATTCGCGGAGAGATTTTTATTTTAACAATTGTATAAATCACACTGCCAAAGACGGCAAAAGAAATATAACTATTAATGCTGCAACGTCCAACGTCGTATAACGCAAATTGAAATACAGAATTTGAATTCTAACGGCACATACATCACTTGCTTTATCGAACCGGCAAAAGCATTTGATTTTGCGGTTTATCTACAGATTACGTTTCCGCAATTTAACATTGATTCTAACGCGAATAGGAGAAAAGAAAAGACACGGAGCATGGGAACATATTGATAGTCTTGCCCGAAGCGGGACTCTTTGTATATGATCTACGGCCGGCGAGAGGCCATCTAGTTACAGTTACTTGTTGCCCGCTTGAAGCAGGCGTTGCCAATTGATAGCGCGCGATTATGTTAGCGATCGCTCGACAAACCCGAAGAAGACCCCCCCCCCCCGCCTCGTTTTACCGACACAATGCGCACTTTTTGCCGAAGTCCAGCGTTAAGTCGGTGAATCGCGAGAACGAAACCGGGCAAGAGTGATTGGGCGAGAGGGAAGGAAAGAGAAGCGGAAAAAGGAAGAGACGCGTGTTTGTGCGTTACGAAGGTTCTACATTGTTATAATAATCAACTTTCTCGAGAAATAAATCACGACAGTTGTACAATTAAACGTCACTGAACTTAATAATAAAGAAAGTCATTTTCGAAGAAAGTGGATTGGCTCGTAATGGATAGAAATTTGAACGAGTCAGTGTTCGGGGGAAGATTGCAAGTTATAGTTCGGCAAAAAATGGACATCGCCAACGTATTATTAGAGAGTAGAAAATATATCGCGTGATAAATGTTGGAGAGTTAAAAAAAAGTTGCGATTAATCGGCTGATTTGATTAAAACGTCGGGTTTTTGTGAATTTCTCACTGTGAAGTTTCCGGGATGTAAATTCAATGACATATTGCTCGATTCAGCGCAGCGATTCAGATTTCGAAACGTGCCGCGACAACGCGATCCAAAACGAACGACAGAATGTGGGACCGCGAGGCTCGAGCATCATGAACAACTCGACTAGTGTTTAATTGTTCTCTATATCGCGCTGGTTCTATTTCGCTGTCCGTTTTCGATTCATTAAAAATATCTCACACGCGTAAACAATCGCCTTATATTTTCCACGGTACGTGGAAATCGATCGCGTTGCGCTCGAGGGAGCAGTACCGCACATACGTATGCGCGTAAAAATCAGTCACAGCAGAACGTTCGAACGTCGATGCGTGAGAAAGACTAGTTTTCCTCTTAGTTAAGATTTGCTGTTTATATGCGAATACGGTGTGTGATTTGTGTCTTTATCGCGCATCGATCGCGAGCGATAGTTATTTTAGAAGTAGAGCGGCCGCGCGGAAACGCGCTATCACACGCAGATACTGATTACGGTCATCCGGGAATAACGACGTGCCGTGTTTACGAGAGGAAAATCCCTCTCTGGTCGCGCTCCACTGTTGTTGTTCAAAGGTTTAATCGCGTGTCGCGTGTCGGCAATAAACCTTTCCCAGAACAGTCTGTTATAAACTTTAAGAAATTTCCGTATATTAATGAGAAAAAAATTCTTTTAAATACAACAGATGTTTTTTTTTTTTTTTTTTTTAATAGAAGTAAATCAATCTCGATCGCACGGACAAAAGATACTTTAGAGTCATCATTCGTTTCATTATTCATAAATGTAAATCCCAAGATGAGACAAAAAGATTTTTATTCCGCAATGTAATCTCAGTTCGCTGAAACGCATGTGCGTGCGAAAGCGCGTTCTCAACCGCGCGGCATCATTAGTCAGGACAACCCAAAAGAAGATTTTCTGTCTTTGTTTACGCGGGGCCGTGGAGAAGAGACTCCCCGGTTGTAGGTTTGGAACTCGTCTGGTCCCGGCCGGGCAATTGGTCTTATACTATACCGGGCGAACGATAACAACGACGGCAGCAGCTCGACCGCGCGGCGAATGGGTACTCGGTACTTTGTTCTCGGTAAGTCCTGTCCGATCCTATAGGTACACCGCCTCCTCTTTCTCCTTCTCACCGTTCGCGACTGCCGCATCCGGAGCGATCGGGGAACCGAACGGCGGGTTCGACGACCCGTACGGCGGATCCGCGGCGCGCTCGCCCCGATACACGATGTGTTATTCGAATGCGGAGCTCACGGGCGAGGCTCGGCTCGGGAATCGCGAGTCGGCCGACATCGCCGTTATTCGTCTTGCCGCAGGATTCCGCGATTCGTTAACATTCCTCCGAATCGGTTTTCTCTTGTCGACGCCGAGTCTCGCGATATGTTGGCCGGGTTGCACGTGGCCCAGCAGCTCCGCTCGGGTCCTCGCGACGGAAAGACGGGGAGACACATCACCCCGCAGGTGGTCTCCCGATGTAAACGCGAAGTCGTCGTTCGACGTATATACACGAGTTCCAAAGACACGACGCTTTTTCCACAGCGCTGTCTCGTTACTTCCTCGATTGTTGATTTCTCGAGGACACATGTTACGGCGCTTTGTTTTCATCATCAGAAAAAATACAGATGTTACCGTTTTTTTATATCTATAGTCTCGTATATAAAATCTGTGCGATATGATAAAATACTTAAATTCTGAAAGAGAAATGTTTTGAGAAAACGATTTTTTTTCTAATGTCATTGTGTCGCGAGGTTTTAAGTAATTTATTCAATTTGCGCAAATATTTAAATAGTTATCACTTTTTATTTGCTTTTAATCAAAATTTATTTTCAATATAAATACTTCGACACTGGGAATTATTTGAAGCTATTTTCAGACACACACCTGTCTTCAACACACAGCGCGAGAGACTCTTCTCGCTCAGAAAAGTTACTTTATCGCGCGCGATATGTGCATTGCTAATTTTTTTTTCGATCTCACGCGTAAATTTATCGAAGGAGACTATCGAGAGCGCTCATCTCGTCACGATGAGAATATAAATACCATCATTATAGGCGAGACCGAGCGACCACTTAAGCGGTTGAAATCGGCGTGATTCACGCACGTTCTCGGCGCGCTCGGTGCATTTAGCTCGCGAAAAAGTCGTTCTATTTGCTCGAACTTACCACGTTCGAGACACGCATGCGTTTCGCCCTAATCCAATTCAAGATCATTCGGTATCTCGGAATCCTCTCGGGATACTTTGCGGCGCGCGATTCGAGATCGGGCGCGGAATATGTATACGTTTCGATACAGTCCTCGAGAAGGCGCGGTGGAAGACAACAAGAGAAAGAAACCAAAGAAAACGAACGACTCGAGAATGAGCAAACACGCGAACGATCGCGAGCGATCGTTACCATCGTCGCGGGATCGCGTTCGATTCGCCCCTTCGTGTCGTCGTCGATTCGATACGGCGGCGATCTAACGACCGAGCGGGTAAGTCTAAACTGTGTTTGCGTTCGATTTACTTGACCGAGCGCATTCTCTCCTCCTTTTCGCGTTCGTTCGGATCGGCGGTAAACTGGTTTTCCGCGCGAGGGTCGTAAGAGCACGAAAAGGGCGGCCTCCGGAGCCCCGGATTCTATTACGCTCGCGCACGAGCGTTCGCGATGCTCGCATTAATGTGAAAAAGGACGATCCAGATTCACTTATTGCGGAGATATAATTTAGCAACGATTGCGCGCTCTCTCGTGCGGAGGCCGTAGGAACGGCTCGGAAGGGGAACATATTACTTCACTCTCACCGGAACTTTTTCCTCTTGTAATTAAACGTGATTATAGAGGGTGTTCGGAGGGATTTCTTTGTGCTCCGAGAGAAATGCTGTGGCGCGGGAGGGGAGAGGCGAGAGAGAGGAAATATAGCGTTTGCGCTTATATTTATGGCTTTTGGATCATACATTATATAGAAAGTAATCCGATTTTCTTTTTGTTTTCATCGATTTATATCTGAATCCTTCCTTGCTTCCTTCCTTCTGTCTTTCAATTACAATTTTTGCGAACGAAAACCCGACGTTTTAATCAAATCAGCCGATTAATCGCAACTTTTTTTTAACTCTCCAACATTTATCACGCGATATGTTTTCTACTCTCTAATAATACGTTTGGCGATGTCCATTTTTTGCCAAACTGTAACTCGCAATCTTCTCCCGAACATTGACTCGTTCAAATTTCTATCCATTCACGAGCCATCAGAAGAAATTGCAGCGGGCGTCGCACGTGCAGGTAAAAATGACATCAGCGACGCTTTAAGTATAGTTACGTCAGCATTAAGTTACTCGTTCTCGAGGAGCCTCGCCACGGGTGCGTGCGTACTTACTTGGACCGGTGCGTGCGCACGCGAGATCCGCGCGAAAAGGGTAAAAGCGGCGGTTACAGTAATTGTGTGGTGGGCGCGCGCGCGGTCGTGAAGTCTCGGTTTCATGGAGTTGTCGCGTTCACCGAATAAACCCGGTAAATGGTGAGTCGTGAATGCGCTATCGGGGAAAGAGGGGGGAGGAAGAGGACGGCGAGCGAACGAGTGTTCTTCTCTCATTCGAAGAGAGCCATTGATAAAGCGTCCGACGTGGGTTCATCCCCGCGCTCATTTCGACCCTCTTGCCGCAGGGGCGCATCGCGATTCGCAACCTAATGAGCAACGAAAACGCAAAAACTTATTCTGCGATACGCAAAAAAATGTCCGAATTAAATATATCTAAATTAAAATTTCTTCTCTATGTCATAACAGCGATCTGTTCCAGTTTCCTGCTGGAGATCGTAAGAAAATCAAATTGATTACTTCAGCACTAAAACTAAATTTATTTTCTTATTAATGTTTAATTGCAACTGAAACTTGTATCTCAGATTTTTGATAATTTAATTTTTCTCATTTCTGTGCGTTTCTTCTGTGAGACTAGTCTGTTGGAGGTTTTCCTTAGTGTTGCTCTCTCCGCTGTAGTTGCGATTGAAGAACTAATTGGAGTCAAGCGCGTCGAGAAGTCAACATCCGCCCCTGTCTCATTGTCCCGCAGGCCATTAAGGGAGAAGATGAAATGGGCAAAAAATCGCTCCCCCTTTAACGCGCGCCGACACTAAACGACCGCAATGTTAATGTCTAAAGTATGTTTCCTCTCTCGCGCTCGCTTCCCTAATGGCTCCTAAACTGGAGGAGCTCTCGGACTCTCGCTTACACATCCTCCTCGCGCTCGTTCGCGTATAAAACAAAGTATCGATTTATTGGAGGTACAGCGTGTGTGTGACTTACACGTAGTGTGTCGCGAAAGTTATCGCGGAGCGGCGCGTTGCGTCGGCGATGAGAAAATAGCGCGTGATTCATTCCCTTTAACCCTTTTCGGGATTCCCGGCGAACGTCGCGCGTATCTCGGCTGACGTTGGGAATTAGTGTACGAAATGATACGTGCGCACAGATCTTCGTAAAATATGTTTACGACGGTTACTTCCATTAAAGCGCAAAACAGCGATGAAGCAACAAACCAGTCGCAATAAACGTGAGGTTTTTACGGGAATAACGTATTTCTCTGACAAAAACAACACATCGATTTACTCTCTCGGTATATAAAGAGATTTTCTTCTCCTGTATCGAAATAAGTTATCGCATCGAAGGACGAAAGTGCGAGTATCTCTCTCTCTCTCTCTCTCTCTGTCTTTCTCTAGCGAGGATCGACTGATATTTATCGAAGCATGTTCGACTCTTATTCGGCCCTCGTTTCGTACCTGCTCGACGCTGTCACCGCAACAGCCGATAAATCGCCGGATCGGCGCGATAGAGCCGCGCGCGGTGAAAAAAAGCGTCCGAGATACGGTAAGCGGCGGCTAGTGAATTTCGCATGGGCGTGCCGATGCCATAAAGCTTTAAAATACGATGTTCCCGCGGTGGACACGTTAATTGCTACGTGGAACGGTTCGGATGAAAGGAGCGTTTGATAAATTGCGCTGTTAAGGCATCGTGTTCGAGTGCTCTCTCTCTCTATCTCTCTCGCAACGTTATCCGGCGCGGCACTTCGCCTATACACGTAGTGTGTATATATCGCGTATATATATATATATCGCGCGATGTGTGTACTACATCTTCTGCGTGTCGCACACACCTGCCTCGATCATTCGGATCTGATAAATGACTCGTCTCGACGATTTTCGACACAATCGATATCGCGTCGATAAAAACGTTACGCGCGTTACGCAAGGACGTCAAGGCCGTTCTCTGTTTTCTCTGTTACGATACAATAAAATGCTTTGTTTTAAAAATAATTATTAACGTCAAGGAGAAAAGAAGAGAAATTTACACAAATTAGAAAAATAAACATCATATATACTAATGCAAATAAAAAATGAAAATAAGATTATTTTTTATAACACTTTGAGAACGTATGGAACGATCTTTTTCTTTCCGGTTTTTTTTTTTTCTCGTTTTATTCTTTGGTCGGTCGGTGGAAAAGACCGCGACTAATTGTGAATTCTTAGGGGAACTTTAAAAGTGGTTACCGCGCACCGACGCCGAGGACGATGGCCGAGCATGCGTTGAATGCATAACATTTTTATCAGATCGGTAGGAACGTGCAGGTAGACCGCGCGCGATCACGCAGCGGAATATCCGAAACCCGAACGGAAGGATTCAAGGTCGCGTGTACACGGAGTGCAAGGTCCGGAGACATTTCACGCATTCTCATGCGCTACATGGACCTTCTTCCCTTCTCCTCCGGACGCTAAATGCTGCGGCTACCTTCACGACTGTTTTTTTTTTTTTCTGCGAGCGCTCAAAGATTAGATAAGAGAAGGTCAAAACAGATTATTCACCCGTCGTGAGTTATCTGTTTGGCTAACGACGAAGCGAGAGGAAAACAGGACGCGGCGGCATTAAAATCACCGGCTCTCGGTTGTGTGCGGCATTGAAATCACCAGACGGAATGTATCGAATCTCGCGGGATTTGTTTTTTTTTTTTTTTTATTTTAACGAGTTGGTGCAAAGGAGATGCGACCGTATTTACTTTCTAGATGCAAATCGCTGTTTTCGCCGCGGTGGAACATATTTTTTACAATGCTACGTTATAAGATACAGATAATAAAATAACGCTACAGATGTCGCGCATTCGTAAGTAACGAAAAAGCATAGAAATTTTGAAAATAAATCCATTCGTGCGTATCTCTGCAATTCATCAAAAATTGCATAAAATAAATTTTTTAAATCAAAACTTTCTCATCGTACATTACATTAGTGAAAATTCGCAGTGATTTGTAACTCGCATTTTACGAGAGAGATGTTTGCGATTCACCCAAACAATATCGATAATATGTCACAGTCGAGTGACACGGATTATTGAGTTTTCTACGTCGAGCAGCGATCGCTGCGACTTTCACCTCGATATTCGATCGTTCGTGGAAGGTGTGGCGAACTAGCGGACAAGAGTTTACGATGGACAATCAACGACAAAGTGTACGCGCCTACTTATTAATAAGATTTCTCGAGCGAGGATTTTTTGTCGACGACCGAGGGTTAATAACCATTCTGTTGCGGAACCTGGCATCCATCGGTTAAGGTCGTCGCGGCTCTCTCCAGCCTCGCCGGCGAAATTCCGATATAATGGGGATGACCTACGACTCGATGACGTAACGACTTCCTAGCCTCCTAATAGGTGTCTACGAGCGCGCGTCCCCTCCGGCCAAAGACGTCGTCGCCGATGCATATCCACGAGAGGCGTTGTCAAACTCGTCCCACAATTCGCTGTTTTGATCGAGTGAAATATTATACAGTAAAACGAGAATTATACAGAGTTCGCAACAGTAATTTTTCTATTTTTTAGAAAAAATAAAATTAGTTCTGAATTTTTTATAATTGTTACAAAATATTATCTTCTGAACATAAAATTGTTTTTAATACAGACAATTTTTATGTTCACATTATTACGTAAAGTAATTTGGTGTCATTTTATTTCGTTGTTACTTGCTTTTGTTATTTCAACGCAAATTTTAAGTTTGCAACCTGACAATTCGCGTCGAATATATAACGCGCGCCCGTCATTAACGTCGGTTAATGACCGGCTAGAAGAAGAAGGGTGGACTCGAAATGCTGATGAAGACCGCAGCGTCGATCGTAGAGTAATGAAGTATAATTGAACACGGCGCGATTACTGTCTAACCGCCTTTGCACCTACGACCTTACGCGTTCTCGCAGGTCAGCGACTTCATCAAAGCTTCTTCGTCGAAGACGGAAACACCTCGCCGGAAACCTTGACGAGCCAAATAGATTGCGACTTGTTAAGGAACGCTCGGTTATACCGCGTCACTAATAATCGAGCGACTTCTCATTGCGTTTTGCTGGACCGACATTCACACACGGCTGCGTTTTGCTCTTAACAACGTGTGCGTCGGAATATATTTACATAAATACATATGCCCATTTGTACATTTTCTTTTCATATTTGCGTAGATGATAATTATATCGATAATAGTGGTCGTCGCTTTCCGGTGGCAGCGAGTAATTATCGGCGAGGAGAGCTTCGCTCTTCCCGACCAATGTCGGCAATATAGTTATTAAGGCATTTATAGAACGGCAGTACAGGACGGAATTCGAAATTCGCGGATCGGCATAGTTCGAGCATAGATGATGACGTAGCGACAACTCCGATGAGGATTCCTGCCCGATCGTGACGTCGTATATTAAACGAGCAAATTGGACAAAGAAATCGCCAACAAGGTAGATCGAATCTCCGTCGCGCAGAGATCTCGGCGAGGTCGCGCGAGAGACTCGCGCTTGTCGGTGAAATATTGCGAATATCCGGATAAAACGTTGTAGCGCGCGAGAAAACGTCGCAAAAATGCCGGAGCGAGAAGAGTGAATGGCAGACAGTAATTATCTTATAAAGTTGTAAAAGAGAGCTGCATCACTCGCGCGTCGTTGATTAAACCTGCGAAACTTGCCTGGATATTCGCAATTCTCTGGCAACCGGCGGCGCACACATACCGGTGTATCGGTAACAATATATACGCGGATAATCATCTCGTTTGAAAGACCACGCGGCTCTGACTGGTGGTATCGCGCGGACTTTATAAGAGTTTCCGAAAAGGAATGCGTAGAATTTTTACATTTTATCGTAATACGCTGCGCGTTTTTTTTTTTTTTGTTTTATCTCGAATCCTAAAGTACCGCAGCCTTCGATCCGCCGCGGGATTTTATTGGTCGATTGAGCAATATCGTTATCATGTTTGTCCAGCTGCACGCGCGCAACGCGTGTGCGGGTCTCTACGTGTCAAAGAAGAAACACGTTTAGTTTCCTAATAGAGGGAAGCGATAAGAAAACTCGGCCTGTGGCAATGCACACAATGCGGTTCGAATTGCCTGATCCGTTAAAGGTGTTCCCTTCGACATGAAAGAGATACACGGCATCGAGTAACGATAAATCATTAGAAAGTGGAACGACGGTTTCCACTTTCGCAAAGACGATCGTTCTCTTTGAAAAGCGTCCATCCGTCCGATTTGGTAATTCGATGCTCTTTCGTGCATCGCCCGCAGTGTCCCACGAAACGTGAAAGAGAATCTCACTACGGGAGATCGAGAAATTTTACCGGGAAGCGCATTGACCGTGAAGGATATCTGAGAGTTTAAACACGCGTTCCCCGTATACCGCGTGGATCGCATCACGCTCCACTTTTGAGCGTTCGAACTATTTGAAATTTTTTCCTGTCAAATGGGAATGAAGCAAAACTATCAATTTTGATCATACGGGACGTGTGTGCAACACGCGCGGCTTGAAAGTCACCGAAAATCACGCAACATGCGCAACAGAGAAATCCCTCGTTTGTCAACATTTTGAATAAGGGAAATACTTTCTTCAAGGTAGTCAGAAAGAGACAGAAGAAAAGTTATAACGTTCAAAAGTAAATAAATGTTCCAATTTCAATTGAGCGAGAAGATATAAATTATCAATTCAAACATTTTACCAATTACTTAGCATACTTTTTCAATGCGTCACTTTTGAACAAAAAAAATGTAAATGTCTATTACGAAAAGAGCATTGATATTACGTGTTAAATGTTTGTGTTTGATGTATGTTTTCTCGTAAAGAGAAAATTACTCGAATGTATATACGAGCTACTGTAGTTAAACGCGTCTATATGGGATGTCGAAACCGCTCGTAAAATTCTCTCCTTAAGTGCCCGATAGAATTGCCTAGGCAGATCCGCGGCTGGATGTGGTAACATCGTCCTTTAAATTATCGTTATTTGATGCGTTAAGTAATTGGTATATACGTACAAGTGTGTGTGTGTGTGCGCGCGCGCGAGAGCACACGTACATGAGAATAAATTGCGCCGAGGCATAATTAAATCGATTACGCGGTAATTAAGGTTAATTGACTCGTTTGGTAAGCGATGGCGAAACGCGTGAAATAGATATTGATTATCGATCTTTTCGCGTCCGATGAAAGTGAACGATTTGACACATATAGTAGAAACGCGGTTCCGGAAAAATTATCTCGCTATGTAACTGCGCCATACACAAGCGCCGCGCGAGGAGTCAATAGAGATTTATAGACAGCATCAATTTACGAGGTAAAGGAAGAGAAGCTTGTTCTATAATTTACGAAAATAAATTTTAATGCACGCTAAATTCGCTGTTTGCCTCGCCGTAATAGCGATAACGTATGATGACTTCTCTCGCGAGAATGTTTGCCTATCATTTAGCCGGATTCGGATTTGTTTAGTTGCTGCACGCGTCTCTAACGCACGACGTGTTTCTCTCTCTCTCTCTATCTTTCTCTTTTGCGCGCGCTAGCGAAACTGCGATCCGTTACGGCGATGCCAGCATTTACTGTTAAAGCAAAGCCAGTCGCTACGTGGCAAAAAATACAATTGATTACATCCGAGGAGGATACCGCGGGGATACCTCCCGTTCCTCCCGGCTTATTTCTCGTATTCCCTCCATCTCTTTCCCCCGTCACGACGCGTACACATCAGATATTGTGCGCATATGTACAGGATGTCTCACAATAGACGTCACTCTTTCTCTGACCGCGCATTACCTTCATAATCTATTCCCTAATAACCAACAGGTTTTTATTACAAAAGTCAGTTTATCTGCTATAATTTTTTATCTTCGCTTTTACAGCTGTCATTTTGCAAACTTGAACAGTCTTCTGTAAACTTTCAGATTCAAATTTTGTTAAACGATAAAACGACTAATTGCACTGTCATGTTCAAGTTTAAAAGATCGATTTTCCCAAAACGCCATCAAGCGTTTCACACACTTGCGTCTAATTCAAAATATTTATTATTCCATTCGGAAGATTAGACGTTATTGAATCAAACACGATGATTTTGGGACAGCCTGTATCACAGTGGGTGCTCATCTATATAGCCGCGATCCACGCCCAAGAAGAACACATCTCTTTCTCTCCTCTCGGGACTGTGTCTAATTGAAAAAGTTAATTGCCGGTTCGCCGCGAAGAGACTTAAACTTCGCCGAACGATGATATTTTATTAATAATATTCTCCTCGTCGGGGCAGAACGCCTCGCACATCCGTTTCGAAGTTATGCGAGATCTCAGTTAGAGATTTTAACGGGTATTAATTTTTTTGGGGAGGTTTTATCGCGCGACCGTCAAGGGCTCGAAAACCCGACCGACAGAGACAATAATTGATCCGCAACCATCAGTAAAAGAGGCTCCGGAACCACCCCCTTTCGAAGTGATAAATTGCGCCGGATAAGCCGCCGATTATCCTTTATCGAAGCGGCCAGACACTTTCAGCAAGGCAATAAATTTCTTTCTTTTAGTCCAAGTTCGCGATACTGCGGTCCGTCGTAATTCTCTGGACTGGCGATTCTCTTTCTTTCTGTTTTTTTAGTCATTTTTTTAAATTACAATATAATTTATTACGTAGAGACGCAAAGGAAAAACGCAATTAATCAACATGGCGAAAGAATGTTTGAGCAATACCGAGGGGGAGGTACTCGACTATAAATATTTTAAGCAGTTTTACATACAGATTAATTGACCAATTGTCTCAGTATCTGTATGTTTGATCCAAAATAATAACTTCTTTTTATTCTCTTTTCGGAGAATAAAAATTTTAAATAATAATTTTAGAGAAATTTTTTTTCAAAGTCGAAATAAAAGTCACAGTCACGGGAGGAAATATTCGAAACTTCGTGTTTCATATCGCCAGTCGTGCCTGAGGTTAGGTCATGAAACCGATTAATCGGATGATTGAGAAAAAAATCCATTTTCTACAATGTACCGCGAGCCCCAACGCTCAATGCATACATTTCTACGGTAAACGAACAGAACAGACGTGTATGTGTGTGTGTGTGTGTAGCGTATAAATTATTTAAGAAACTCTATCGTGCCATCGCATAATGGTCGGTCATAAATTACTCGTCGCGAAAATACGGGCGTAGCCGCAAAAATCATGCGCCTCTCTCTCTCTCTCTCTCTCTTTCTCTCTTTCTCCCCTTACCTGCGTTCGAAGGACCTATATTCCTTTTGCCTAAACCCGCGCGCGGTCGTTCATCATCGTGCGGTACGTCGGATAAAAGAAACTTTTCGTCTTCAATCATGTCGGGGAGACTGTCACTTCTCGATCGTTTTGCGTCTCCTCTTACGCGCGCCGGCCGCGTAACGTATATATAGTAGCCTATTTAAAATCGAGCGCGCGCGCAGGTTCTTAAGAGATAACTGCGTTATTTATTCATTCATTTGTAAATTGATAGTCGTCCTTGCGTCGACTACATTGTTCATTAATACAGATTCGCAGACGCAAGATTCCTCGCGGCCAGACGCTGTAATTATTTCGACTGCTGGTTGCGCACCGACGCAACTTCTCCTTCAATCAACCCGCCCACGGTTTCGCGAGAGAGATCGCGATTACGCTGACCGAGTGCACGTTAATTGATAAACGGATCAGATTTATCGCGAGTCGACACGCGCGTCTTAAAATAATACACGTGGCGCGTCAGTGAGAAAAAGAAAAACCTCTCCGGGAGACTGTGAGGCGGATATATAAATATTCGGGAGCGTAGAGGAGCCCTGCCGTTCGCGCCGCGCGCTCAGCCGGGCAACGTGATTAAAAGGGGCACGCGGCAGGTGGCGATTATTATCGCCGATCCTTATCGCCGACCGTCTTTCAGGGACCTCCGATTAATCGCCATTACGCGATATTACACGCTCGCGAAACGAGTCACCGCGCGCCACCGATCGCAGAATTTGTGGGCGTTCGCCCGGATCGTCCGTGCATAATAAACGCGCGTTTACGCGCGCAAGGCCGACCGTCGCCCGTTAGGCTCGTTCACACCTCGGGGGTACGTCCGCTCCGTATGAAATTGGTACTATACATCATTCGCCCAAAGGCATAATCAAGTCCGAGAGCGGCCGTGGCCAAGGTATTTACCCCCGCCGGACTTATGCGTCTCGATCTACTTGCCCCTATTTGCGTTCTATGCAAATTCACTAGCACTCAGCAAATTTGAGGTCGGTCGTATGAAACAGACCGGTCTTGACGTACATGCTGAATAAAACAGAAGCTGGGAAGTTAATTTTAATTATCATATCGTTTATCTATAAAGTATCTTAAAACATTGTATTTTTGTTTACTTAATCTTTTCGGCGCGACGCGCTTCAAATATACGCTCGTTGTCCGCACATTTACGATCACAGTTTTCATGTCACATATATGTTGTCCGCATAAAAAAAAATTAAGAATTAAACATCCCTTAATCATCTTACACAAGTCTTTTATTTATATAATTTGTTAACAATTGTTTTAATGAATTCGGTTTTTATTAAACCCTATAAATTAGTTCGAAATAATTTGCTGTGTTATACGCAAAGAGACGAAAAATATCGTTTTTCATCACGGTCACGGTTTTCAACATTGATTTTAACGGACGTGTGCCCGGGAGATATCGATTGCGCATCAAGAAGTCGCGGAACGCTGGATGCACCGAAGGACGAATCTTAATGGATCAATAAGTTCGCCGGCTTGGTGCAGTCGCACGGCAGACCCGAAGGACAAGTAGGGTGCCACGACCGGCGGGGCATAAATTCAGTTTCGTTCCGGCGCGCGGCGATATAACACCGCCTTTCTTCTCTGCCACTTCTCTCGCTCTCCCTTTTTATTTCTCGCTCTTTTCTCTTTTGTATTTCTTTCTTCGAACTGCGCACTGCCGCAATAGTAGCGCAACGCGGCATACCAACAGACGAGGTACCAGTCGCTAGACTGCAACTATCAATAAGTTCGTATCTGACAAGGAGAGGAATCGGAAGGGGCCTTAGACCGGCGAGGCCCATAAAGCCACCCACGGCGAACAATATTTTAGTACGGTAGCAATGCGCGAAACCGGCTCCGGATCGGCCGCGCGAGAGATCGCGGAGGAGAAGAGGCCATTCGGCGGGCCCGGCTCGGTCGCTCGTTTACTCGCTCGATCGGGCCTAGCGGTGCGATGGCCGCGACCGCCTCCGATTATCAGATTGACTGGCCGCGCCAGCCAGGTTACACGTCGATAAGCGCGCATTCTCAAATATCTCACCCAACTCTCGCTTTCGCTCCTTTCGCTTCTCTCTAAGCGTTTTCTTCTCCAGCGTTTCCCGCCTTCTCCTTGCGCGCGCCGTGACAGCGTTCGCCGGACCGGTATCGCGCGCCGCATACAAGCGTGTACAGGGGTTGGTTTCATGTTCGCCGAGCCAGTCGGTAACTCATGCCGTCTGACATATAGCTATTGTCCCGCGCGATGCAACTCGCCCCGTCGTCCACGGCGAAGTATACGTGTACGCGCGCGCTGCGCTCCCTGCCTTCAGCCAGTGGTGGATTTACAGCTCTTAGAGCCCTAAGCGATACTATATTTAAACTCCGCTTCTTAGGAAGATGTTGGAATCTCGATAATAAAATGACTTACGTTGCTCGTTACTCAATTTACAAATTATTACTCGCCACAACTATACGGTAACTAATAAAACTTGTGGAAAACAAATAGTTACATGTTTCTAGAATGATTTAGAACTCCTAAATCGTGGCCCCAGGCGATTTTGGATTTGTTTATCTATGACATAACGCATTTCGCCATAGAAATGTCTACGGCCGATTTGTTCACACAAACCCAAACCAATTTGCAAGTGATCGTACACGGTCGATTTCCAAACAAATCGCATCGAAAACATTATTCAATAACGCTTTGACGAATATTGCGTTTATATATAACAAGGTTGTTCTGACAGTTCAATAATTCTATAAATTATCGATATAAAAATTCTTTTGTAAAGAGATAATAAAAATACATGAATATTTCGTTAAGTTTTACAATTGTGTATTCGAACTTTCTCTCTTTCTCTCTTTCTCTATCCCTCGAGACGAGTTTCCTATTCGCAAACAGAAAACAACTGCAATTCGATTGTCGTATCGCTTGACTGTACAATGTACAGAAATGATATGATTAATGTTGCTTTGAAAAGACGCGCGGGAGAGAGAGTTATGTATGATATCACAGTCGAGATTACGTTCACATTGTACAAGAGAGAGAGAGAGCCGGGATTTCAGGATTAACATTTTTCGCGGGTGGGGAAGAAACGCTTATCCGTTTGAATGCTGCCCGATCATAGTAACCGGTGACTCTATCTCTTATCCTCGAGCGCGCGCATCTCTTCTCCCAACGAACGTAACACACGGATCCCTCGGTACGCTCGTAACACAATGCAGACAAATGACGACGACATCGCGCGAGGATCGCGGTATACCGTGGAGCTACCGTGTGCCGAGAGAGCTCGGTTGTATATATTCTAGCGCTTGCTAGCTACGACGGATAAGAGTGAATCTACGGAGCGGGTTCGGAATGTTTCTTAACGAGTCTTCAGGAGGATCTGCGGATCTGTTCCCGGGACGGTGGCTACTGTTCGCGGGATCACGAATGTATTAGTGCGATTTAAGTCGACAAATAGTCGGTAGTTTCTTACGAAATCGTTAAGTCATTTAAGTAATCGCCGCACGTTTGGCATTCGATCCCTCTTCTCCTTTTCCACTCTCTCATCAACATCTCTCCGACTCACCCTTTCCTCCCACAATCGCGCTTTCTCCGCTCGCTCGCTCGCTCCGCTATCTCGCCGAAACGTACATCCAGTCATCGGTACTCTGCCTCTTGTAGATAATTAGTCGGAGTGGCTTTCGGTATCGCGGGCAGATTAACGTGATTTACATCTGGGGGCTGGCCCGAAGGTCGCGCCGCTTAATCACTCACCCCCGGCAGTATCGTTACCCACCTGTTGGTTCGCGAGCGAGCCTAAGTGCACTTTGTATGGCTCATCAGATTATCCCGCGCTATTAAATACACGCGAGTGGTCTCCCAGCCACGATTCCACGGGGTTTTTTTTTGTTTTTTTTTTTTTTTTTTGTTTTTTAAAGCGCGCGGCCTCTCGCCGAGTGCCCGCTTAGGCAAACTCGCGCGGCATCTCGTAGTTCGTAAAGATACCCGCCGACTTCGTGACTTCGAACAGCAACCACGTTCGCAAAACGTTACGATTAATCTTCTGGTTGCGTTTTCTTTACACGATTGTTCGACTTTTAATTTAAAAAATCAAGATTTATAAGCGGATTTGCTGATATTTATATTATCGTATACATAAATGTTCGACGACCTGGACTTTTTCATGACCGGTCAACAAGTCAATGCACATATCTTTTTGGAAGGAAATATGGAGACGAAAAGCACCTAAAAAAGATTCGGCTTTTCTTCTCTTTCTTCAGTTTTTTTTTTTTTTTTTGCACCAATTGAAGAGGATTTCTTACAAAAGAAGTTTTCCTGCAAAAGTCTGAATCTTAATACCGATACATCGAATGTTTGTGTGCGTAAAGTTAAATGACGAGACGAAGAATTGACAGGAAGACAATCATACTTGAAGTTTGCATGAAATTACGTAATAATTTGCAATAAAACGAAAAAACCGAACTGTGTGTGTGAGAACTGCGTACAATTCGAGAACGCGTCAGTTCATCTTCAAACGCTCGAAGAGAATCGTAGCCTGCTCGCTTGTGTGCGTATCCCCCCACTATTGCTGCCAGAATGCTGTGCTGTAAGCGTCTTAAAACTGTGAACACGGCCAGAAACTTATCTGAATATATCGAGTTGCTGCTTCGGCCACGCAAAAACCAGTCGGACCAAGTCAGGAGACAGGTTATTCACCCGACGACGTTTGACAAGTAAACAATGAGACACTCACGTTGAACTTTCCTCACATTCCCAGCACGCTCAACCGATTCCGCTCGCATCGTCCTCTCAAAAATTACGATCCAACGCAGTACGCGTTTCGCATCCGTCCCTCCGAGGCAACGTACAAATAAAACTTACCATAAGCATTAAAGAGTACCAAGTTTTTATTCAAGTTTTTAACATATTTGATTTTATATTGAACCACGCGAATTATAAATCCTTCAGTACCAGATATGGGATCTCTCCGAGATCCACCCAAAAGTTTTAAACCAGTGTCTTTACCTCGAGTTTGACTTTCATGCATTAATTTCTGACACTTTTCATATGTCTATTATATGGTTTGTAAGATGGTCATGCTTTGTTCCGTTTCTCTGTGTGTTGGCGAATACTGTGACATTTCAATCAGATTTTTAAAGACTCGTGACTGAAGTGAAGTTTATAAGTCACGTGTTGTTTTTCTTCTTTTCTGTCACGTGACCTTACTTTATTCGCGTTTTTAAAGACGTGATCTAAGTAAACTCACGTGGATCTCACAGACTCAGTCTGAACGAACTCGTAGGTTATTTTTTTATCTGTCTGGCACTGAAGCGTTAAACCGCGTTTGTGTGTGTGTGTTTTTTTTAAACATTCTTAATTGATGGAGAATTAATATTAATAGCAGGAAATAAATGTGGATATCCTATTCGTGAAAGGCACGCTTGAGGACATTTTCAATCTTCAACATCCATCCTTCAAGCGCGTGTAGACCACATGCTGTTTACCGCACGCCGCGTATGGTTGTCAGTATCGCAATTCACACACAAGCATTCTATGTAAATCTCAAAATGTAACTCGTTTCCTTACTGAAAGTATAAGACAAATATACGATTCGAAAGAAGAGTAATGACCGCGATACAATGATGCGATTTTCTCTCCTTTTTGATTTATTGTTATATTTTGTTTTTGTTTTTATATAAAAATAATACGAAAACAATTTTTTTGTTTATTATTTAAACGTTACATTTTCTGTTTTGTCTTATAGACGCAGTCGTATAGAAGAAAAATATTGTAAATATTGTATATCGCTAGCGTATCGACGTTGGTCGCAAGATCAACGAAGCGTGAACATTGGACGAGAGTCCATATTGGTCTGACACATCGGCTCTATACAGACCTGTACGAATTTATGAACTCGTCTTACCGGTAAATCCACCGACGACGTAAATTCGCGCGCCATATCGAAACGGAGCGCAGCTGTCAATTCAATCAAGCGTCCGGAGGCGTCGACAAGCCCAGCGCGAACGAACGAAAAATTCCAAGCGCAAGTCCGATAACAGCATTTGCCAACGGGCAATAACTTGTGAGAGAAAATTTGGAGCGCACCGCGAATTATGTGATTCCGATAACACGACGCGAAACAACACACGTCTACTTCGCAAAGTAAAAGAATTTTTGCGTCGTCGATGTTCAAATGTTTTGTACATTTTAAGATCACGTTTAAGCGAGCGCAAATAAGAATTGTCATAAATTCGCTGCTGTCGCTGATACAACTGTTTTTTTTTTTTTTTTTTTTTTTTTTTTCATGTTATTCATTAAAAAGATGAGAAAGAGAGACGCAACATGAAGGCACAGAGAGAAAAGACACAGTCATAAAAACACGCCTGTCGATAAATATTACACGGTCATCGGGTTATCGAGCGCGCGGATTCCGATGAGCGGGACGATAGGCGTTTCTCGGGGGTGTCGCTTTTTTTATATTTGCATCCTCTCCGCCTCCGCGCGAAGGCCGCGAAGGCCGATCGAAACGCCGGCGAAGGGCTCGGAATACCTTCCAACGATTATTATCGCGGTCTGTGTCATGTATCATGTCGTACTACAAGCCGCGATAGTAGCATATATATATATACATATAGTATATGTACACTATACATACGTACACATGAGAATCCCTCGCGGAGAGCTACCCCCTCGAGAAAGAGAGACGACGGGTTCCCTCCACACACGGTCGACACGGAGCCCGTCCTTGCATAAGTCGGCGCTTCGACCGCGCCGGGCATTATCGACGTCGGAATAAAAGCAAATCGAGAGAAAACAGGCCTGGCCATTTGCTATTCGCCGCCGAGAGAGAAAGCTTCATAAATCTCCGCGCGCGAACAACGTACTCCCGAGAGCGGGAGGCCTTATGTCATCTGGTTCCTCGCTCGTTTGTGGGAGGACGACGCGCCGAGAGTCTGGACGTGCGGAAAGTGAGAGTCCCGTGGATATATTTTTTGTTTCTCTATCCTCTTTGGGACTAATCCGGATTGAGATAAAATGTAAATCGTCAGTAAGAAAGCACCGCGTTCGAGAAGCCAAGCTTTTTTCACGTTCTCACGCCGCGTAATAATCCGAAGGAGGATTACGAGAGAGAGAGAAAGAGAGAAACGATAATTCTTTTCGCGACGAGTCTTTCACGATCGCTATTCTAACGTTTGCCGAACAATAGAATTGCAATTAGGTGACGATTTGGTGTAATTTTATTATTTGAAGTAAGAGGTGTTTCTTCATCTCTTTTCATTCTTCTTTATATAATGTGCTCGTACGCTCGTACAATGGTCGTTCCTCTGAGAACGCACGCCGTTTCATTCTTTCAAGCTTTGCGCGAGGTGTCTTTATCGAGACTAACGACGAATTTCACAATCGCGTTCTTGCACAAGACAGAATTTCGTGGATATACGTATCTTGTGTGGATCGTGTTTTTGCAAAATGTTCCGGTAAGTTAATCTTCTATTACAAGGCCGCCGATTGCCCGACCTTATTCCCTCGTCGTAATTGCGCTCGTTGCATTAATGTATAAATTAACCGGCGTTTTTCTCTTTCGCAAGGAAAAAGTCGGCGTTAGAATGAACCTCTTCTGTGTATTTATCGCGCGAGAATTTTGAGAAAAGTGAACTTAGAAAATGAATGTCAGCTGTCATTTCTCAGATTAAATCCGATCATGCGTTACAATTGGATTTACGAGCTTCGCGGTGATTGACACTGCGTGTCTTCTTCTAACACGGCGAACGTAACGGCGGAAGTAACAAAAGTGAAACTCGCAACGTGGTAGAAAGAGACTTCGGAACCTCGACTTTAGTTCTCCACGATGCGATACGATCTATGCGTACGTAATTGTACGACAATTGTTGAAATTACACATAAAACGCTAATTTTTCACTTATTTGCACTCGCGATGAGGGGTATCAAGTTAATGGCATAATGTTTGCGTACGCTACTATATTGACATTTCTTATCGCCGATCAACATCGCTTTTGCGCGCGTGTGTGTGTATCTGTACGAGCATGTGAGAAACAAGAAATTCTTTTTCTCGGAGAGTTCGGACGGAGAATCGCGTCTTGCCGTCTGTAATTTCGCGATCCCCATCGAGTCTACAACGTTCGCCTGTTACGTTCGAGACGCACGGAACGTCCTTTGTCGCTAGCACAACGTTCGCATTCACACACGACGCGAATTCCCATATCAGATATTCATCTTTCTCCCGCGGGAGGATTTTGCCATCGATGGCGACGCCACCATTGTGCCGGTCGTCGTTGCCATAATTCCGTGGGATTCTCATTACAAAATGCCACCGCGGGGTGTGTATATACGTACAGAGAGACGTACAACGCGATTCCGATGCTTCCGCCCGTGTGCGTATGAAATTCAGCCGAAGCTGTCGCAAGACAATCCTACTCGCGACGTACGTGTGCTGTAAATCGCGGCAGCAAGTAAGAAGTTCGATTTCGCCTTGGATCGAGTCCCTGAAACGCGCGCGGGGAAAAAACTTACACATGCATAAAAGATGAAAGGTAGAAAACGATAACGCAAAGTACAAAAAAAAAAAAGTATTTGCGAGAGCATGAAAGCGGAATGAGATAATTAGAATAAGTTTAAAATGATGAGTTGCGCGTACGCTCGCGAAATGAGCATGAAACGAGGAGCATTGATTATGAAAACTAAAAAGGAAGGTTAATTAGTTCGAGGTGGGGATCGGTACGAGATCGCGAAAGAGCGTATCGTTCGCGCACGTGCGTGTGCTGGAACAGCGGTGTGACTTGAGGAGCGATTTAATGATACTTTTCGCGAAACTCGTATCGACCAAAAAAAAAATTACAACCTACAGAATTATTCTTGCTAATCCAGGTGGCAATTGCTAGAGAAAAAGTTTTGCTGCAATAGCGAGAAAATTATAGTTAGCGGAGAGAAAGAACTTGCCAGGATCTGTTCAAGTTTTTTGGTTTTTAATGACAAAACGTTTTGTTGACGTAACAACAAATTTAGCGGCAAGTTCTTTGTTCCAAAAACTTATTTCCCGCATACAAATGATAAAAAATAAATGAAAAAGAAATCGAACAAAAACGTAACAAAAACCCATTAATTCGCGCGTTTCTTAAATGAAGCGTAATTGCGCGCGGTGAAAATTCGTAGTTCATGCAACATTTACGTAACATCACAATTTAACTCAGTCGTGCGAACCGACTTTTTCCTCTCGCAAATAACAGGCGTACGATTGTCTCTTCGGTGAAGTTTGTCAAGACGTATAACGCGTTATATTGTTACTTCGTAAATTTTCACACAGCGCGAGAAATCGGCGGGATGAAATCTTCCTTCTTGTCGAAGGTAGACGTCGAAGGAAGTTTTCAATGCTTTGAAGAACTGCGAAAAACTTTTACGTGTTATTATTACACGTTACGTCATGTAAATTCATCGCACCCGGCGAAACAACAAATATCTTTTTACTGCGATAGTCAGAGCCGTGTATTCGAATGGTTTTACATCGAAACAGGTCGGGTAAGTCACCAATAATGTGGACCCAGATCGAGTCGTCAGGAATAGATAGACGTTTAACGTCACGCAGCGACGCTATTCAGAAGACCGGCACCGTGGTTGGTGACGTAAAAATCGTAAGAATAGTCGGCTAACGAGTGTTTCGCACAAATCACGATAATTTTTATCGCAGTTATCTCGCGGAGATATCAACTTCACGATTTAAGTTTAATTCCGGTGCGGCGGAGTGAGTATATAGCAACAACGCGATCGTTGCGCACGGTAGGCGCGCAACGATTGCGCAAAGATCGCGCTGCTCGAATCGCAAACGTGCGATCTCGATAATGCAACATGGTGCGGTAGCAGCCGGCATTGTACGCGGCGTGGCGGGACGCATTCGGATCATAATGTTGCGAGACAGTGAAATAGCGTCGGGAATGCTGCGAGTGCGTGCGGTACGCGTATCGCACCAAACTCGGCAGGACTGATTTATAACGATTTTAATAGAAATAAAGGTGCTCGCGCCGGAGATAACACCTCGCGCTCGTAACGACCGGCGACAATGACGCATCGCAGGGAATGCAACGACGCTATTTTAACGCGCCCGGTATGCGCGCGCGAGATTCCCGCTTTCGCGCGACGCGATGCCGGAAAAAAAATCGTCCGCGAAAAACGCGACTTCTCTCCCGCGGCCGCGAAGATATAACTTACGAACCGCGCCGCATCTCACGCTGCGAGGGTCGGAAAAATTTTATACGCAACACACGTTCGCCGACTGACTAAATCATTCGCGAGTGAAAAAATTTCTCGCGATTTCTCAACACACGCGGAAAAATTGCAACTTGATGTTTGACAAAGTGATTACGAAGACTCGCGTTGTTTCTTTAATTTGGTGAAATTTTTTATTCGTTTCAAAAAATATACTTTCTATTATATTATTATGCGTATAACGAGAAATGTAAAAAATTCATAATATTTCTTTAAAGAAATAAAACGTGATCGTCAAAACACACACACACACACAATTCTCTATAATATTCTTATTAATTAAAAAAACAATTTCTCTGGTACAGATATCGGCTTTAGTTATATCGCGAATATAAAAAAAAAAAAAAAGAAAAAGAAGAGAGAGCGCGTGTGTATATCGCCAATTTCTCCAACTTCCGTTCGTGACGCGATACATTGCTTACTACTCTACTTATTCCTCGTTATTATGCGTGATGTGTCCTAGAGAACGAGAAGACGTATGTAGGTGCGGTCTCTCGCGCGCTGCTAGTGTGTCGCCAACATGTATGATTATCGGTGGCCGCGAAAATCGGGCCAGCTCTCTACGGGCAATTACCAATATACGGGTGCGCAACAGGTTGGCTGAAAACAGACGCGACAGGTGTCTGTCGCGAATTTTGTCTGTCCTGTCGCCTTTGAACAGGAAACGAAAATTACGTTTGACATGATCCTCGCGTCTTTCATTTCGCGAAAAGGAAGTACTTTTTAAATACGCATCAGTACAGTTAGCAGAAACGGAGTAAACAAAAAAAGAGAAAGAAAAAATGTTTTACTCGTGACCTGAATTATATATTTAAGATTCGTCTCGTCGAAGTGTCCGTCGTGAGAGAATTCGATTGGACGACTCCTATTGACTCTCATCTGATTCGATTAGAAGGAAGATAAAACAGCGCACTTTTTGATTTGAATAATATTGTAGTATAGAATGACGTGACCGCTACTCGCAATGGTTTCGTACGACGTACGTTTGAATTAAACTCCGAACAGTCTGTTACACGGAAATCTCACTTCGTACGACTTCCTCGAAAGTGAAATACTACGCGTGATTTTCATTCGGCGCGGCGCATTCTAACGGTACGACGGCGAAAGGTTGAATTAATTTGCATTCGCGACGAGGAAAGAGATACGTGATTCACCCACGCGCTTATATATACATACATATATATATATATATTTCTCGTGATATCAAATGATGCCGCGAGTTGCTTAAATTAGCTGACGCATGAAGACTCGTTGTATTATTGAACAACTCACAAAACAAAAATAGAAAAAGATTATCTTGAAAAAAAAAAAAAAAATAAATACACGTATAAACCGAAGTGACGAGTCATTGTTTCGATTCATTTAAATTTCAAATCACAAATTTTATTCTAAAAGCAACGAAAAGGTTAACGGGATATAATCGGCGAAGTCGGCACACGAGATCGAAATTATCGATAGGCAAATAAATAGGTCGTGTGTGCGTCGACGAGAGAGTCCAGTTAAACTGCACGTAATGAGCGGAAGAGAATATTCCAAAATTACGACCTTGAGTATCGTCGTATTATGTTGCAGGAAAAATTATCCGCGAATAGAAGAGGTGTAGAAGAAGAGAAAGAGAGAGAGAGAGAGAGAGAGAGAGAGAGAAGAAATTTCTTCGCGCTTCACCCTATAAATCTCGGAATCGCGTAATATGAGCGTGCCTGTATTCGATTTCACGTATAATTTCGAAACTAGCGGCGCTAAATAGCCACCGCGAGCGATAGCGCACGCAACGTAAACTACTTCATTCGCTTTTAACCCGACCCCTGATTCCGGTTCGCGTTTCGAAAACCGACGACTTCCCTCGCGTTTTCTATCTCTCGCTCAACATAGTTACGGATATCGCAACCATGTCTACGACGCAACGGTGTCGTCTTTAACGTCTCGACCCTCCCCTTGAGAACCGACCACCCACCGCGAGTAATCCCTCGGCGTGCAATCTCTCGCGCGAATTAACTAGCGGCGTTTTACGGGTGTCTTGATTAATTACGATCGCGGCGCAACTTTCGCGTCGGCTTATTCTTAATCTCGTCGCGTTCGTATCCCATGAAATCGCGCCGTAACGAACACCGATAGAAATAACTGTACTGCGACTACACGTTAATATATACGCGATGTCTCAGCAATACCGCCGTATCTTTTACCTGCCGGTTCTCTGATTGCTTCGAACGTTGACGTGTGTACTTAAGAGAAATTCATCTTCACCCACAAAATCTAATCTTTGCTAAATTGTCGGTTGAATGTTAAATATTTATGTTGCGAAAAGTAAAAAGTTTGAGTATCTCTTTTTTTTCAACAAGATATTTTTTTTTTTGTAACGTGCTGCTTTCTCTTTCAATCCATAAATGACGGGCGAAGTCAGGGCGTCCTCGAATTGCGCTCGATGAACATCGAGATGTATCGCGCGTTCTGTGAGTACATCAGGTGCGGGCGTGAGAGGCGACAGCGCAAAAGCGCACGGAGAGAGGAGAACGCGGACAATGATGACGTTACCAGCTGATTTCAATCACGCGTTCCGGCGCACAAAGGATCCCGAGCAACCCTTCCGCGTCCGCAGGCGCCGCGCGGAGCGATGGAAATCAGTGATCCTTTCAGTTCGCGGCGAGTCAGAAGCCCTCATAAAAGGGAGGCGCGCACCATTTGCATCCACACCGTGCGTGATCTATAGAATGCGCGCGAAAAGATGAATGATCGGATAAAGAGAGCGACCGGAAATGCAGGGACGAAACCATGATGATGCGCACACGACCCACGTTCACGAAGCGTGCACCAGGGATATAATGATTCTCGAGAGCGGGTTCTATACGCCACGACACCTACGGAACACAATTACCGGGCACCGCATCGCGCACGTTCACCTACGAACTCTCTGCGCCAGCCGAGTAGAGAGAGAGAGAGAGAGAGAAAGAAAGAGAGAGATACGCGCGAAAAATCTCCCAGCCGGTGGCGGCGGCATTACCAACTATGGAAGCAGCAGTCGATAGGGTGCTGAAACATAAACCGTCAGCTGTCTGCTTCTCGGTGGCATTCCGCTGCTTTTTTTTTTTTTTTTATATGAAAAAAGGATAGAGTGGACGTAGCAAGTAACGACCAGAAGAATATAATTAGACGCGATTAAAAGTTTCTTTATTGTAAGAATAAGTAAGAATATTGTATTAATTAATATAAACATTATGTAAATATTATATATTATTATATAAATATTGAATTTTTTATTTATTAATTTTCTCTTGCATTAAAGACAATTTTTCTAACAGTGAGCTAAGTTTGTGTTGAAACTCACGTTTTCATCCTTTTTATTTTTTTAATAGTTTTACGTCTTTTTTTAAAAAAATGGCGCGTAAAATAGGAGTAAAAGCAATTTCACGTGAAAAAGAGGGAGAATTGTGTTACAGGGTTGTGGAAACACGAGGCCGATTTTCCGACCCGGTCATCTCTTCCGACAAATACTCAGATACAGCACCTACGGAGACAATTACCGCGCGCCATATATGTTCATCCGGCGGAGTTCATCTCGCATAGATAACGACGGAAAAGAAGAGCCGAAGGCAACGCCGGTTCTTCTCCCCCGCGGCATCTTGTATCTAGGCAACGTAAACACACAAGGACTACCTTTACCCATATGTACAACAGATACAGCAAAGAGGAGTCCGTATATAACGTTTCCTGTTACCTGCTATTCCTTCGGCGCAAAGAGCGGCTCGCCGACGCTCCTACACGTGACGTTTGTTCTATCTCCGGAGCGGACAATTTGCTCGCAACCCCGAGAGATTTATGCGAAGCGGCGAACAGCGCGAGTACTGTTACCTTTCTTGCTCGCGCGGAATCACGACGGAAAACCTCTGTTCACGTCGCGGAGTTTCTCCATCTCGAAATATCGCCTATATATCTATATATAGCGCTCGGTCTTTATCTTCCGATTTGTCTTTCGCCGCAATTTCTCGCGTTGGTGCTATCAGTAAAAATTTCAATCTTGCATGATTTCATTCCAAAAAATCCTTCCTTCTTTGTTCATAAAAAGTCATATTGCTGTTATTAAAAACAAACAATAAGAAAACTGCGACTTCTAGTTTTACAATTTTCCCTATTACACGTTTACTTAAATGTATTACCCGCGTCGAATCGCGACAATAATAACGGCCGCTGCGGCCGCTACGTGTAATCGCTTGGAGAGAAGACGGCTAGCTCACGATGGAAATGAGTAAACGTGTTCATAATCAAACGACCGGGAGGAATTCGCGTAGTCGCGCATCAAGTCATCTGATATCGTTTTAATTTACATGGATGGACATAACGATCGGCGGGCTCGCACGCTCTGTTCCGCGGACACGCACGCCTTTATCGCGCGCACGCCGCGATACCGGATTGCAAAACCGGAATTGTTACAAGTCGGCTGGGAATTATTCTAGATAACGTCGCATCGCGCGGTGGCGAACGGTAAAATCCAGCGGCGTTTCCAAGTCGCGTTCGCGACCAAGATCCTGGATGCGCAGGCCATGACGGCGGCCTCCCTGTGTGTGAACCATGGCACCCGAGTGCATCTATTACTCTAATAGCGATAATAGCTCGTTTCTATGTGCATGCCGACAGGATAGTCGGCTTGCCTCCGTTATAGACGATACGGCCGGTCCGCGCGCTTATCGAACGAGGCACCTGCTCGAAGTGACCCGAGCGAATCGGGCGCGCTGATGAAGAACGTCATCGATCAAGCATGCGCCGGTGTGCGAAAATCCACGCTTGGAATTTCCCAGTGAACATTCAGCACGGTAGGAGGTAAGAAGAGACCTTTAAACTGTGTGTATAACGAGGCCTGCGCACGTTTGCGAGTCATTCCGTAACAGATCGCGAACTGTTCTTGAACTACGTGTATGTACATAGCGTGTATTACAGCTTAAATAATAGTTTTACGAAGATGTATGCGCTACGTATGTAAGATGCTAATTGAGAAACAATAATAATACATCATTTTTTAACTAATGTAAATTATATATATAATGGTTTCTAGTTGTAAATTAAATGATTTTCGCGTTCAATTTCTATCGTCACATCTGCAAATCGTCCGTCTCTCTCAAGACGACGAGACGTCGACAAATGAGTTTATTATCCAGATCTGAAATTGTTTGCAACAACGCGACGACCAAATTAACGATCGACATTTCGGCAAACTGCGAACTTCATCAACTATAATATACGCAACTGTCTTTGTTTTATGTTTCAAGCTCAGCGATCGGTGTGTATAGAAATTGTGCTCGAGGTTTAGATATGAAAACACGCATCAAACGTGTGAAGAATATGTGGTAATAAGTTGATCTAAAGTGGGACAAGATTTATCTACAAAATTTGTAATTTAGATGGGATTTAATTAACGGTGATAACACGCCACCGCTCTATACGTCTATTCGCCCTTACGTATCCATCTACGTCCGCCGTGCTATTAGCGATAATGATTCGTTTCCATGGAGATAAAGCGCGATGTTACGATCGGCAGCACACAAGAAGTGAGCCCGGCACCGGCCCCGCGGGCCCATTCGTTCGTTTGTTCCCATTCTTCGAACGTTACAGACTAGCTAGCGAGTGCGTAGCGTATGTCTCCCTCGTGAAAACGCCGAGAGACCGAAGAACCAGCGACGCGATTTATTATGATTGCCTGGCCGTGTATGTATCTCGACTACCGAACACCCTTGGGCAAAAATAAAACGGTGTTTACGGCCTTACGTTCCCCTTCGCCCGATGCGTGAAACGCACCCGCGAAAGGATTCTTCTGTCGCGCTGTTATTTTTCGATGTGTTGAGGCGCGCGATTACCTACACGCGCTCGTGTAAAAGAGAACGAGGCTGACGAAAGTGCATAAGAAGCCACACATTTCGCGAAGGATCTATAATTTTAGAAGAGCAATTTTTCCTCTTTATAAGAAAAATCAAGCGATTGTGTCGGAACTGTGCGTAATATCGACGCATTCAACGTAATTAATTAAATAAATCATATTTTATTTTTTAATTAATAACATGAATTATATATTTATATATTAATAGCAATGTTAATATAGCATGTTAAAAGCAATGTCGTTATTTAATTCGCGGTAATGGTTTTTAAACAAGAGAAATGTTTACGCGGGATTTTTTTATATTTTTTATAGAACGAATGTGTGACGCTCGATTTCATTTTATTCTCGCAAAATTGAGAGATTTAAGAGACGGCGTAACGACGAACTGCGTTTTTTTCGCGCGATAAAAGATGGCTCGTTAAAATAAAATCCGGTCGATTCGTCAACGTGATTGCTGACAATAAAAAAAAAAAAAAACGCGCGGTAATAAAAACGCGCATTCTGTGCAATACGATGATACCAGTGAACCAATAACGGAATCGATTCCTCGAAGCCGAGAAATAGCATTGCACGTTTACCTCGCGGATTTTATAACCCAGGACTTTCCCTGAGTATTCTAAGAATCTTCGTGTCGTTCCCTCCAATTTCTCCCGATATCGTTTTCGCGAAGGTATGTGCCGCATTGTCTCACGCAATCTTTGCGAAGAATCGGCAAAGATTTAATAGCATGAATCATTAATGAATTCCGCGTAAATTTCGCGTTGCAAGCTTGCGCAATCATATTATAATTGTCCGGATAACTGACGCGACAGTCACATATATTTTCAGGGTAAAGACAAAATGACACGGTAAAAAAATAGAAAATTACAAAAATAAATGTGAATATCGAAACGTAAATTCAATATTTGTTTGTAATCATAAAAAAAAACGATAATTACAATTACTTCATCGTATTCGAGATATTGCGAGATATTGCGATTTTGCTCGCTTGACCCAAATTCCCATCGCTTAAGATCTGGTGTTTCGTTCTTTGCGCGTTGAGTTCCACGTCGTAATATCGAGCAGAGAGATTTTAATTGCTCCGTCGTGCGGCGCACAATACGAGCGAGATGAAGTAACTCGTGAGATCTCGTTTCCGCCTCTTGTCGGCGGCATCGCGTTTCGTTGGCGTTGCGTAAAACGGACGTCGACGGATTCGCACGACTCTTCAGCGGGAAAGCGATGAGCCGACTCGGTCGTCGGGAATCTTAGGCGTGGAATCGCGCTCTCGCGGGTCGCGCTTATGGGAAATGTGAAAGCTGCTGGGCGACATGGGTGTTGCATGCGATCTCACGCACCTTCCGCGAGAGTCGTCTTCGTGTCGAGTCCTTCACTAGAGAGAAAGAATTTTTTTTCGCAACTTGTGTCTTTTGTGGAAAAGAAAAGTACGACCTCTAAATAATAATGTTCTCAACTAAATTCAGAAATCCAAAAAAAAATAACGTTAGTGATCTTGTTTCTATCACTCTTGTTCGTTTTCGAGTGTATTCTGTTATCGCGCGCACACAACTCCACCTTTATTCAGCCATTAGAGCGACATTTCGTGTTATTTCGCATCTGACAATTTGCTTCTTCTTGCTCGTAGTCTTAATTAGTAGCTTAGAGAAGACCTTATTTCAGAGTGTAATGAAAGCCGTCTCCTTTCTACGCCGGGATATATATATATATATATACATATGCGGGGGAGACGATTCCCTATACCTTCATCCTCCCATCTTCTTCGTCGATCCTCTCTTCTCCTCCTGTGCTTCCTCGTTTCCTTCTTCCTCGCCTCTTCCTCCTCGTACACCCGGCGTTACATATACCTTACCCGGAGTACCTACGTGACCAACGAGTAACGAGAGGGCTGCGGGCCGGTATATAAATAGGCGTCGCGTCTTCCGTGCGCTCTTGGCAGGCGACGTTATTTATCACCAGGAAGCGTGGCGGCATTCTGATTAACGAAGGTCGAGCCCGCCATAGAAACCACGAACCTAGCCTAGCTCGCGGGTCTAGACCCTTTTCTCGATATGCATGCGCGCTAACGTGGCGTCGTCCCAGCGGCAGCGCAGCGAGTCGACCCAGTGAATCGACTCCGACTCGCCGGCGCCGTTTTCTTAATACAGGCGCCACGAGAAGAACCAACTACCAGCACTGTGCGGCCTACGAGCTCACGTAGGCTCGAAATGTAACCGCGTCGTATCTGCATACCCGGTCTGTCCGCATTTCGCCACGATTCGTCGCAGCCGACTGGCAATCGTGAGCGCGCGTGAGAAGTAATTTTCTACCCAGCTAGATCCTATCGCTGAGATCTAAACTCAATAATTTCACATTATCGCGTATTTGAGTACTTTTCGTACGAGAGCAATTCGCGATATATTAAAATCAAAAAAAAAAAATAAATAAAACGTTACCGCGTGTCTCTTCGTTTCGAAAGATTCGATCGTGGGCCGAAAAATAATTAGCTACACGCTAACGAAGCTGTTTTCGGGTCCAGCTATTCGTGTATTTCGTGTTCGGGGTAATCGCGACGATCTCCTCGGCACACATGCAAGCAGCACACACGTCGGGTTTGCGCGCGCAAAAAGGTTTCGCAAAAAAAAAAAAAAAAAAATTCTCCGCGAAGAGGAAACGTTCAACGGGGTCCTGGACCCCAGATTGCAGCGACGACATTCGAAGACCAACAGCGGCAGCGGCAGCACTCTTCGGGAGATATTCGCGTAGGGTCGTTAAACGAATCCGCACACGCGGGATTCTCTTTGATCGCGTGCGCCTCTCCGTACGCCAATAAGACGCTGACGTAACTCTCCTGAGTGTAATCTTGGCCGACAATCGGGCAAGCTTGCCTGGGATGAGAGCGAGGTTTGCTCTCGTTCGCGCTCTCTCGCGAAGTTCACCTCTCTCGGGTGGATAGAGGCTCACAGATGGACGGACAGACGTACGGACGGGCGGAGTTTTCTCGATCGAGAGAGAAAGAGAGAGAGAGAGAGAAGAGAGAGAGAGAGAGAGAGAGAGAGAGAGAGAGAAGCGAGTGCTGGTTTCTCTTCTGGCTGTCACGAGGAAGGAGAAGATCAGCCGGACGGACGGCAGGCCGGCCAGGCTAAGATCGGCTACTACAAGAGGAGCCCCCCTTTCGCAAGCACCGTTACTTCCTCGGGGGCCCTTGGGACCAGACGTGTAATTTATATATCGCCCCGTACCTATATACCCTGCCCGCGTCGCACGGACTTCGCGAAAGTATACGATCTTTTTTACGACTCGAACGAGAGAAGAACGCAGAGCTGGAGAATGAGGGGATATACGAGGAAATGCGAGGGCTACGGGGAAAGGGGGAGGGAGGAGAGAGGCCAAGCGAGGGAAGTCATAGCCGCTTCTCTTTTTCCCCCAGCGCGCCCCGTTCTCTCCCCCTTTTTCACCCGTGAACTGTCTGTCTTGTTCTTTCTTTTTTTTTTTTCTCTCCGTGTCTTTCTCTTTCCCCCGTTTCTTCGTCACGAAGAAACAGTGGGCCCGCAGGGGCCCACGAAACAATCGGGTATGCCAATTACGTTTCGCGGTAGCAGTTCGCCGAATGTATATACGCTATTTCCTTGTACATATTTTCGCTTGTACACGGTTGCGCTGCTGCATTCGGTAATGATTCGGCCAACTAGCACGGCTGTCCGATCGCAGTCGTTGCACCGAATTCATCATCGATCGATCGACCGATCGTGACGCTGCCAGATGTTACGCGAAACAAGCGCGAATAAGAAAATAGGAAAAACTTTTCCCGCTATGGATCATCACATTTTTTATTGCATAATATCCTACCTGTAATCTCAGATGATTCTTGAGAATTGAAGAAATAATTATCAAACCGGATAAATTCTCTTTCTTTTCTCTTCTCGTTCTTTACGACGGCGGCGAGGAGGTTACACACAGATGCTCAGCTGATCTTGCTCTTTCCTCCCGTGACGAACCGGGACTAGTTTGAGAAGCGACAACGAAGTTCCTGGTAACGCCCCCGGTAACCCGTCATACCCGGTTCTGCGGACGCGATATAACGCCGGTAGTCATTATTGTCGCCCGGTATTTCGCTCGGTCATTGCGAACTTTGCGGGCGAGCGAGCGAGAGCGGAAGAGATCGTGAGGGCGAAAAGCGCGATTCGTGACGCTACCACAAGAAACAGGAGCTGGATGTTTCTCATGGCGATTTAAATAGTCTCTCGAGAGATTCTGAGAGGCTGATACTTCTCCGCACATTTATGTATATATCGTCGCCTGAGGGCGATAGTGTTTCTGTCGTTCACGGAAAATTAATGGATGTGGAGAACACCGTAGTCTACAGGCGCGACAATATATATATATAATATATATATATAAATATACATAATATATTACAATATTAATTAGTTAAAATGTAGTAAATATTATCGAAAGCAAATAAACAGATTACATATATTTATTGTATCTTAAGTATCACATCCACATTGTTTTTAATTATTGAAATTATTACTTTTTATTTATTGAAATTATTAATTATACTCTCTCAGTATATAAAACTTCTTACTTTATTTGCTTGGTATTTACGTTTCAACGGTGTAAAAAATCGCACTTTTTGGTTAAGGCCGTTGCCCCCGCAGCGTGAGTACAAGAATTGCGTAATTTCATCACAATTTACATCAGGAGTGAAACGAGAAGTCAAATCGCGATATTTCCTCGTCGATCTGCGAAATCGATGACTCATCGCGCTCGCTTGTGCTCTTCGTGGTATTTTTACCTTTTACGTAATTATCGGGAATGATTGCCGCTGACAAGTTCGAGCGGCCTGTCCGTTCGTTCGTTCGCGTCGCGGAGTACCATGATCGTGCCGGTAAGTACACCGGACTCGGACACGGAGAAGTACGAGCGTTCATTCCCTCGGTAACGTTCCCCCGGTCTCCTCCTCGCGCAGCAGATCTTGCACATGCAGCCGCGCTTTGACACGGCAGGATAGCGATGACCCGCGATTTATACCATCCGCGCGGGACTATGTAAGCCGGTCGGATACGTGTGCGCGCGTCTGTGTGCGCGAGGTACGCATGCAAATGCACGTGCGGCACTGATGCGACCACGTCCATTAGGATTGATCGGCAACATTAATACAAGTTAGTGCCGACATGCTCGCTGCTCGTTGATTTCTACGACCGTCTTGGCGTCTTTCTCTCTATTTCTTCTCTCTCTCTCTCTCTTTCTTTCCTCTTTCTTCCTCTCTTTCAGGTTCTCTTCTACATACGCTCTATCCACGACAAAGTTCTCTCTCGCTTCTCCTCTTCTCGTGTCCCGTGCCTCTCGTGATCTGCGATCTTGCGATTCCACGACGCGCCACGCCGTTTCGAAGTCGTCGTCCGACAGGAGAAAGAGACAGAGCTATCGGCCATCAATGTCTACTTCCGACAAGATACCTCGCCTCGTTCGTCGGGCGTACACGGGGTATATTACCCGAAGGCGAATCGTGAATTCAACGGTCCGTCCGGACGGATGAATGCCAGACGTGGCTAAAAGCGAAACGGATCACGGTCGATATAGCGAAATGTGCGTTATTGAACACCCGAATAAAAGAAATGCTTGCTGCGTTAGTGAAAGAGTCGTTCGACTATAAAACTTGTACTTCTGAAATAACGCGCATCAAATGATTAACTAAAATAAATTTGTTTGATATAATAAACATCCTTTCACACAATAATTATTATTTAAGAATATATTTATTTATTCTCAGTAATTTTCAAGAAAAAGCACACTGACGTGATAATGGCTGCATAATTGGATAATTAACGAACTGGTCAACCGTCCCGTCGACGTCCATCAGTCAACGATGATCCATCCAGAGCTGTTCGTCTTTCCGCCGATAGAGAGGGTGGACCGAGCGCTTAACCCCTAGCACTTAACCCCGCCGATTTTACTATATTGCGTATAATTTATGTGCACGCGGCGACCCGTAACGTCTACTTATCTTCGACAGCGCGGCGTTATCTTCCTCTTTACTATTAGCGAAGTGCGCACGATAATGATACACGGGCAATTTAATCGTGTGCCATCTTATCGCGCGATCTTTGGCGATTCACCCCGCTCGCGCGATCTTCAGGGTCACCTAACCCTTCGGATGAGTCGGTCGTTCCTTTATACAGGCGCTCCACGTCTCTCGCGGTTATTCCGAGACGATTCAAGAGAACGCACTTGAAGAACACACAGTTTATTCAAATACCTTATATTTTGCAATCACAATTATTTGCTATATTTATAAAATCATTTATAATAATTATCATACATTGTAAAAAAAAAAAAAAAAAAAAAAACAAATATCTAAATTCCAAGAAACAAATCGGACATTTTCGTACGCATCTCTTTTGCGAGAACGGTAACGTGCGCGCGCTTAAAACGCCGAGTCGTACAAACTCCGCGCGCGGGCATAAATTTCCTCGCATGCGCCGCGCATCCCGCGCGCGGGTTGTACGCGCGACCGAGGGTCGCGAGGGATTCGCGCGGCTCGGCGCCGCGTCCGGACGTCGACCGGCCGGAGGGAGCCAAAGGCCGTGCGAGCAAGGGCCCGCAGTTCTCGCATAAGCGCGCGGCGCTTATTACACGCTCGCCGTTTTTAAGGGCCTCTGGTGCCGTATGTGTGCGCGCACTCGCAAAAATTACGACTCGCCGAAACGATAAAAGCGCCCTTCCCGTCGCTCTCTCCCCCGTTTTCTGCCTGTCGGCGAATGACCCCGGTCGATGGAGATACGCGCTCGAGGCGCGTAGAGTATCGTAGCCGCGCGCGCGCGCGCGCGCGCTCGCACGGGTACACGGCTTTTGGACAACCCGGGCTATTAAACCCGAGGATCGGCCCCGCCTATCGCAATCATAGTCATTACCTCGGGACGCGTATTACAATGCAAATGCTGGTTAATTCTCACGTGCCCGCGCGCCTCCCGCCGCTATCCCTTGGAAGATCGTTTCGCGCCGAAACGATGCACTCAACCGTCCGCGCCCTTCGTTCTCCTCGGTCCGTCATCTCGTCCTTCGTTTTGTCCTCCTGGTTTCTTTTCTCACTCCCCTGCGAGAAGAAAAAAAGCACTCATGCGCGAAGAAAGAAGGATTAGAATCCGCTACATCAGTCAGAGGGACTTGATATTCTCGCCGGCGTATCTTGCTGTGCAAAATAAAATAAAAAAAAAAAAAAAAAAGACGATGCGAAACCGATCGGGGTGGACGCGTTTCGAATTCGAAGGCCATCCCATGGTTATCTTGTTCTACGCGCGCTCGTTAATCTTCGCACAAAGTTGCGTGTCCCTCTTGAATTTCTCGAACCCGTATACATTAGATTCTTGTCAAATAAACAAGTCAAACGGGGAACGAGCCAATAATGCGACAATAAATTACCTAACCATAAAAATAAATACGCAACTCGTTGCTACGGGGTGACAAACTGTATCTTATTTTGTCTCGTTTTAACATTTCTCAGACATTAAGTAAATTAACGAAACAAAATTGTCAGACATTCATGCTGTAATGAAATGTCAGAAGAGACGTGAAAGAGTATTTCTCTCTTCAATTAGTTAAACATAACTTCAGAAGCAAATGCGGGTTCAACACACTCGGATGACAGACGTAGGATCATTTGAAGCCTCCCGTATCCGGCGAGTTTACTGTCCCATATTGAAGTAAAGCGGATGAGAGGGGTCGCGAAACTTACAAAAACCACCCGGCATGCGGTCCCGGCATATAGTGCGGGTATCAGACTGGCGCACCGTCATTATCTTGCCTCTCATAGCTAATTATAATGATCCCAAATTAACGACCGCGTCGCGGCGCGACGTGTGTGCGCGCGTAACCGAAATACACACGGACGCGCTCACGGCGTGTAGCAATCGTAAACGACGATGTTTATGGACACGAAAAAAAAAGGAAAAGACTGAGGACAAAAATAAACCAGAAACAGAGAAAGAAAGGGAGAGAGAGAAGTGGAAAACTTAGAACGTCCGCTATGCAATTACACAGGTCGATAGTGTATCTAAATAAAGTTATTACCCGACGCACGCGTGTGTCGCTCGCATTACACTAGCCGAGCGAATCGCATGGCAAGCGAATATGTACACACCGCACGATGCGTGCGTGCGTGCGTGCAGATACTTGTGCAATGGCCACGCCACGTAATAATAATCCAATGCTGATGAGCATGAGGTAAAAGAAGAGATTTCCCTCTCTCTCTCTCTCTCTCTCTCGCTCTCTGCGGATGACCCGCGTAATCGCATCTTTTCCTGCTGCGATTTGAGATAGTCGTTATAACGAGACTCAAGACAACATCGCACAAAATGCCGTTATATTTTAAGGTGTCAGAAATAACGAATGAAAATCAAAACCCGAAAAATAGAGAGAAAGAGGAGTTGAAAAACAACACGTGAGACTAAATCACGTAACTTTAGTCACGTGTCTTGGCCGTGGCACGGAAAGCTGGAGATGGTCAGGTTCGATTTCTGACCGAGGTGGTTTTTGCGCAATATTTTAAAATTAGTTAGAGGGTAAACGGAGAAAACTACAACGTATAATACTACGAAATATGTGATATCTCAAACTTACCTTTTTGAAAAAAAAAAAAGCAAAAACAGGCGCCAAGTACAACACGTATTGTATTTAAAACTCTTAACTCAAACTGTTTTTTATTATTATTTTTTATTTTTACAAAAAAAAATTTAAGTCAGGTTTTATTTTATACTGAAAATTCTTTCTCCACAAAGTCTGTTTTACAAAATTATATATTACAAAACATTCTTTCTCTAAACACCTGTTCTACAAAAAAAAGTGATATACTACAAAAAATTCTTTCTCTATAAAACCTGGTTTTTACCAAAAATATTAAACGTCATTACGTTAAAATTCTAAAGACTTGTTTGTTAAATTTAATGCAAAAAATAAATACAATCAAAATAAACTTCATTTGATGAGAGATAAGTAGATTTAGGCAAAATTAGCGAAAGAATTAGAAATTGTGTTATTATGACGTGTATGTTCGTTTTGTTGAAGTGAAAAATTCTGTCATCGTAAATCGTAATTAATCTGTGATCGTGCGTGGTGTAAAACCAGCGACGCGTAAAAACTGTACAAAAAACCGAAAGTCATTATCTCAGTTTTGCCGGCGCATTACTTGTGGGTAACCCGATCCAAATTAGGTTTGGAGCGATCGCGTCTGCACGCGACGGAGAAAAACAGAGCGGAGTAATTAAGTCGCCCAGGCGTGTTTCGGCGTCGCTTATCTGGGTCAGGTGGCAAAAATAATTCCCGTCTGAGGATGATGTTGTCTACGAAAACGTTCAGCGCATCTTCCGAGATGCGTTATCGCATACATTTTTTCTAAGTGTAATCTTTGACGCAATTAGAGAAGATTTTTTTTTAAAGTCTCGCTTATATACGACGCTATTTTCGGAAGGTCTTAACGTCTTTCTGATTTTTTTTTCTTGATTTAAATATAAACGATAATACCTCTCGGACCGTGACGTTTTTAAGAAACACAATTTGATTTAATCGATCCGGCTTACAAAATCGCCCGGTGGTCGGGCAAAGGCTAAATCGCGCGATTAACTATCACGCAAATATTAACTCTCTTTTTCTCGCGCGCACGAAGGACGCGGGTTTTTTTGCCAGTTTCGGAGGGAGACTCTCTCAAGTTACGCCAGACCGGTCTGCGGACGGTCGCGAGACAGCGCGAGAAAAAATGACGATGCTGAAAGAAGCGAGAACGTTTTTGCGCGGGCCACTCGCGATATTTCATGGCACTTTTACAGATATTATGTGGAACGCCGGACACCGGGCGATAAATCATTTCGCAACAACGTATATACACGCCGCAGCATACCGGGGGTATATCGCCGCCGCCGCGCTGCGCCCGGGAATTTATGCGCGAATAGCGAGGACGGGTTAAATGCATAATTCAAAATGGCGAACGCAAGTAGCAACGAGGGTGTAACATATTTACACATCGCGAACGCCATGCAACATTCATAGGGCGGGTGCTGCGCTTTCTGGGAACCCGTTTTTAATATCCCCCGCGACAATGCCGCGCGCCAGAAAAAGATACGCGCGCTCGTATTCTACATATATATATATATACACACGTAGGCGCGGGAGATGCGTTATATATCGTGTAAACACGCGGAACGTAACCCGTTTCAAAGAACGGGTGCACGCTTGTCCGGGATACACGCTGCGTTTATATGTATTTTATCGCCCCGCCGCATTCGATACAATGTCGCGTTTAATGGCTGTCGCGGTGGCCTTAATGAAATCTCTTTATGAGGCTAAATTAAAGCGGACGAGCGTGTAATTTATCGAATAGTAAAGCTCACTCGCGGAATGATGCGGGAATGATGCTCACAACGCGTCATCACAATCAACGCGCGATCCTACAAATCCGTGGATCTTTGATCTCGCGCTCGAGGTCTCGAGAAAGAAGCTCGCACGTCGACAATGACAATAAAGTGCCTGGTCGCGTGTCCAAAGATCATCGTTCTTCTCGACGATGAGACAACCGCGCGAGCTGTAACGCGATTTATAGACGCGTGTGTACCGTTATCGGACGCGTTTTGTTAACTGTGCGATGCAGCGCGATCACGTCGATTATCGGGGCGACGAATACAAAAGCCGTTCTCATTGATATTCTTATCTCGGGGAGCAACGACGTTAATAGTCGAACCAAATATCAAAACGATCATCGTTTAGCGCACCAATGGATCGCCTAATTTAAGCGTCACTTATGAATGTCGTTAAAAGACTTTTTGATAAGCGGGATCCGGTCTGCAGCTCGTTCTGAGAACAGGATAAAATAGTAGACCCGCGTTTGGTGTTTTTTTTTCTCGCAGATAAGCTGTGTGTGTGTGTGTGTGTGTTGCGCGATTAACGCTTTTAACAGGCAGATGGTGAGGCTATTTATAGTTTTGGAAGCTGTATTCGAAGCTAATAATGTGTCTGAAGATCTTTTTACATATTAATAGAAACATAACTCTCCTTATTTTATATGCAATGTGTAATTATAAAAAAAAAGAAACATCGCTGCTGAAACATATAAAATTATTTCAAAAAGGATCTCTCTCTCTCTCTCTCTCTCTCTCTCTATCTATCTATCTATCTATCTCTCTTTCTCTCTCTCTCTTTTTCCTTTTTGAAAGTTGTTTTTTACTCTCCCTGTGGTTTCGCAGTCGCTCTCTTTTTATTCCAACGACGCAATTTAGTCCTCGTGAGTCCCTCGCGGACTGCGAGGCCGCGAAATGGAATGCATAATTGATCCACACGGCAAGTAGCGCAACCGGGAGGTTGATGGACGAATGTTAATTCGCAGCGCGAGACAAAGTGTTACTAAGACGGCCTCGTCGCCGGAATTGGCGTGCCATGCGAAGACGACGCGCGTTTCCATAATCTTATGCTAATTTAAAGTGCCGCGCGTGACGCCGTGCATTCGAATGTCATCTCTCTTCTTAATGCTGAAAGTCAGTCGGCTGCAGGAAGTCATCCGTGTGATTTAAACCGATTGCGAGGCCACCGCGGCTCTGCCATTGTCCGTTCTATGCAATATTTAATTTCACGGATTAATTCCCCCCTTCCCCCCTTTTTTTTATAAATTTTTATTACTATCGAATATCAACAGGACCAAGAACCGTCGCTTGTTCGGGGTTCGGTTTGAAATCGGATATCTTCTCTGCGAGAAATACGGAGTTAAAAGCTTGCTGCTGGTAGCAAAGCAATTGGATACAGCTTTTATAAAAGTGCAGATTATGACTATCAAAGAAGTTCTATAAAGAGTAGGTAACGCATCTCTCTCACGCCGTGTCTTTATTACAAAAGTGATAAATCCGTAAGTGTAGGCCGCGTGCAATTTGTCAAAAATATCGCACTCGGATCGCGGAGGCGTGTAAGCACGGTACGCGCGCGACAGAGAACATACTTCTGTAGCGCGCGTTATAACTGCCGCTTTACGTTCGCACGATAACGACGCTACCGTTTTGTCTTATCTCTGCTGCTCTGGCTCGCGGTACCGTTTTCTTCCACATTTGCATAAACGCATTCGCATGGTCGCGCGCGCGAGAAGCGAAGAGTAGGTGCTACTATTCGCAAGTTATATCGCGCAAAGAGTGGGGGGGGGGAGGAAAGAGGGTTGCGGGCAATAAGTCTCCCGCGAGTGCGTTTCGAAACGAGTATTTGCACTTTTCATTTCAATTCCTGAGCGGCGCGATATATCACGCGCACTATTACCCGCGCGCGCGCACACCAACACGCCGCCGCGAGAGTGCGTGGCCGCGCTTTGCAGATATTAGCGCGCTAACGTGAGCGTAAGTATCCTTTTTATCTTGCGCCTTTACGTGGCTATTTATGCGACTTGCGCGCGGATCGCAAACTCGCGTGCGCCGTTAAATTGAATACGAAAGTTACAGCCGCGCACCTAAATTGCGCATTAACGCCGCGGTCCCGCGCGCTCGTACGTAACGGATTTTAATAAAGCGACGATAGATGCGCGCCGGATATTAAAGAGATTCTTCTTATAAAAAAGAACCCGCGCCATCCTGTATTATCTCCTGGCAGTTAGTCAACATTTTACCCAGTATTTCTATATGCAGAAGCACGTTCTTCGAAAGTTGCGGGGGGGCGAGGGAAAAAAATCGAGAGAGACTCTGCTTAAGGGCTATTGCGCACAGAAATTATTTCTTGCTTGAAAAGTCTTTTTAATGACAAAAATAAGGACTTCCTTCCCTTATTTCTTCTCGGCTCGTCTTTACCTCGCGTAGAAGCGACCTGAGAAGTAATTTGCACAAGAAGAGAGAGACAGAGAGAAAGTGCGTATCCGTTGATGGAATTGAGATTGTTTTCAGCGGCGCGCGCGGCAGCCAATTGGCGGCAGGGGAGCGATGAAAAACGCGCGACCTCAGCATATACTGCCCTTTGTCCATTCCCACTTGGAATTCTTAAAAGTGCCCCGTCCTTCCTATGCGTTCCTTTTTTTTTTTTTTTTTTTTTTTTGCCATAAAGGCGAGAACACCAGACAACAATAAGATGAGGAGTGTTCGTTCGGTTAAAGTGGCGGTGGCGACGATAAAAATCCAAGTACCTTGCAATTACATCTGCAGGTAAGCAAGGTTCGAGGCTAGCGATGGCTACGAACGAGTTAGTCGAGACGGAATGAAGAAGCAGCTACTTCAGACCATATCAAACACGCGTATTTCTACTTAACTGTGAATTTGTTCGCGATATTAAAAGAAATTATTATTATCAGAATTTTCCTCGTTTATACTTCGACATCAAATGTTTGATCATAAACAAGCGCTTTTAAAGAATCAATTAAAAAGTGCTTTGCATAGACCACACGGTCTATTTAGACAGACTTCTTCTTCAAAGTAGCACGAAACAGGTTTAAATCTTGTTATATTATATGCAACATACAGTAAAGTGAGAGAGATAGAGATTCGTCAGATTTTCTTTTGCCTGTACACAATCTCTGTAGAACTAAATAGTGAGAGATAATATTTGACCATTATATATGAATTTTGATGCGGTGAATATCAAATATATGAATTATGGACTGGTCGTGTACATCACTACCGCGCCAAGACCTCACGGCAGCCTCCGCAGAGTGCTTCTGCGGCTACTAACAGAAGACGAGCGGCGAAAAAAGGGGCACCTCTTGCGTAGCACCTGCCACCTCCTGCTTACATTGCCTTACTCAACTTCATTTACACGTGCATTACTCGTCTAAATACTCGCCGAAGATTGGTGCATCATCGTCAAATGCAGGATGTTACGCGAGAGCGACGTGCATCGCGATATCAAAGAGATGAAAAAGCGAAGTGAGTTTCTCGGCCGGAGATCGATTTTTCCGACGTGACTACTTCTCTGCTAATTTTGCTGAATAAAATCCAAGAGACTCGACTCGGCCGAAGTCGAAAACAAGCAGCACGAAACTTGTTTCTATTTTCTTGTTGTTTTATATTTTGTACTTTGCATTATTTTTTTTTTTTTATTATTTTTTTTTTATGTGTGTGCGAATACTTGTGAGAATGATGCGTTCATATAAAGTATCGCATTCAAATCGCGCGATTCGAGAGTGAAATTGATATCTGGCGCGGGAGAGATGAGAGACGTAGAGGAGCGATCATAAAGTCTACGCATTTGTGGCCATCGTTCTTGTCGCCGTCGCTCCCTTTTCGCTTTTTCTTCGTGGTAATCCGAGGAGAGAGAAATCGATATGACCTCGCGCGGGGTCTAATTAAATCTACTCGGGGTTCTCGGTAACTACGGCGAGGAAATGGAATTCCCGGTACGACCGAGAGCTTTTCGTCTTAAAAACAAATTTTATTTTTTTTCTTCTTCGCCCGCGAGGATGGCTTCTTCTCTCTTCCCGACCAGTCTCGTAGAGAGACTATAACCGGATAATTCAGACGGAAATCTCGAACGATTTAATAAACCAGTCGAGATTTATGGGAAGAGACGTCTCGATCGACGAAGCTCTCTCTTTCGATTATTATGCAATGGTATATACTTACTAACGAACCGGAGCCCGTGAAATATTAAATATGTCAAAATGAAATTCTCTTCGCATCGATTCACGCGTTTCGGCTGACGAACTATACTGTATTTTTTTTTTAGGAACATGTACTTTATTAGCAGAATTAATTGTTAATCTAATAATAACGCGTCGTGTGCAGAATAACATACAACGTGCACGGTATCCGTTTATTCGCAGTCGGGGATCGCGCGACGCATCGAGATTTAATCCTCGCGATTACAATATATCCTCGCAGTTGCGGAAATGAATTCCCGCGAGGAAATCAAAACAATCCGCGTATGTAGTTGCAATTACGATATCTGTTTATTTTAATAATTCAAGCCTTAAAGTTTCTAAATGATTATGTGCTTACTCGAATAACTTAACACGTAGTGTAAATTATACGAAGATAGATAGGAAGAAAGAGAGAAAGTGCGTGTGCGATTATAATCTCTCTAGCTAACGGCTGTCCGGAAAAATTTATCGCTCTCTCTCTCTATATATATTCGCATTATACGAACGCACGTATAAACCTCGCGATAAAAGATTCCTCGGGAATCAAAATCAATAACCGCGCGATGAACTTATATAGCGAGGCTCGCGTCCCACGGTCGATAAAGGTCTCTTTCTCGTCGAGTTAACGCGGCTGCGCATCAGAAAATTCGCGCGGATTAAGATTGGAGATAAAATCGAGCGGTGGTAGTTGCTAATGGTCTATTACGCGCTGTCCGCGCATTTCTCGCTCGAACGCTCGGACATCTCCTAGCCATGAAAATGACTCGGCTGTTCGTCCAAAGGTGCATCCTCTCTCCCTCCCCCCTCCCTCCCACCCTCGGGATGGCAGCGTTACTCGGTCATGCCTGTCAACGATCCGACAATCGATATCGCGCGCGTCGATCGGCACGTTGGCCGCGTCGCGCCGGCCGCCGCGCCAAGCCACGCCGGAGCCAGAACCCGAGCCGTTCCCAATTAGGACGCACGCGCTTCGCATTTTTCAGCGGCCGTTTCATATAAAATAAATGTGCTAACTAACCAATTACAGCGAGACGGCCTCTGGGAGACGACCGGTTGCATCGCCGGCGCTCATTAGTGTCACGCTTAAGTGCCGATTGCACCTTCGCCGCAACGGCAGATGCGTTGCTGCTGTTGCGCGCACGACGACGATGATGCATCGCGATTCCGCGACTCGCCTTTGAGAAAGTCAATATCGCACACCGGAATTCCGCGTTACTCTTCTTGCGCGGTTCACCGAGATGACGTGTCGCTTGATTGATGAGTTTTCCGTGTGCTCCGAGTGCGCTCCAAAGAAGGTTTAGTCATTGTGTGTTTAGAATGGGATCTTATTTTTCAATGACTTACAAAAAACAATGCATTTAAATTCTCCACACACACGTGTTCGTATAAAATTTAAGTATGTACATAAAAAAAAAAGAAAAGAATAATTGGCGTTCTCACGCTATTGCGTGAACATATAACTGTTCCCTCTCACATTTTTTTTAAACGACGACATATCTTTCTCGGTGGCAGCTTGATACGTTCACGTGATGTGAACTTTCAATTTGAGAATTTTCTCTCTTTTATGATGTTCTGCTTCTGGCTACGCAAAGGACACGCTCTCCTGAAGAGAATCCCGCTTGCTCGCGCGCGAAATAAACGCGCCCGATTACGATTCCCGCGGCCGACCTTGCCGCGAACCCATAAAAGTGCATAATCGCGCGCCTCGCATCAGCAGCTACGTGGCAGTGTTTCCCTTGATCTTGGTTCTTGGTGCGAGCGATTACGCGCGGCCAGCTTTGTTTTCTCCCGCGTATTGCGGACCACACCCTCGCTCTGGTAGACACGGACGGTTTATATACTACATACACACGCAGAAGATGGTAATAATAATTGTTCGCGCACTTGCGTCGAAAATGGCGGCCTTGTCCTTGCGAGGCCGCGCAAGGCCGCCGCTCCTCGGACGCATCGCTTCGTGCCGTGGGAAGATTGCGCGATCTCCTCCTCGTCCGATGGACCCTCCGGCTTGCCTTGACTGATCCTTTCCACAGATTAGTACGCATCTCTTGTACATGTATATATATATATATATATATATATATATATATATATAAAATGTATATATATATATATATATGTATATACACGCACGCTGCTCTAACTAAACGCACATATACTGGCGGTAAATATAGAATTAAATGAACAGGCGCGCGCGTCGCCACCGACGATATTAATAGCCCCGCGAGTAATTTTATCCGTCAGGAACAAGTTTGTGATATTATTGCTTATGTACGAAGGATGAAGGAAAATTGTAACACGCCCGTCTCGAGTTTGCACTAATGCGCATTAATGCGTGTTAAGAATTAACATTCTTTATTGGCTGTACGCCAAGTTACAACGTGATCGATTTACACGACATCGTGAAATAAAATGAGATGTAACATCACATAGAGTGTGGGATATATGGAAAAAGAGAAAGAGAGAGAGAGAGAGAGAGAGAGAGAGAGAGAGAGAGAGGGAGAGAGAGAGAGAATATCAGAGGATAACGTCAGGGGATTAAGATAAAAATTCGCGCTACAAGGAAAGTATGATTGCGCGGAAGAATAACCGCTTCTTGACGACTTTCAAAGACTTAATGTAATAAATCGAAATGAGTATGGAAGTGAGTCAGCAAACGAGTGTGCTTAGAGTTTGAAATCTGATTTCCTTCTTAATTTCCATCTGCTGTGTAAAAAATGTTAACGTTTTGATAATACCTCCGTAATATCTTGCACGCAACGTATTTCTATTTTTCCCACATCATTTATAAAAGCAAGATTATAAACAGGATACATCAATAAGTGTATATACACAATTATCTTTTCGATAGGAATGCAATTATATTCTAACAATTTGAAATAGAATCTTATACGTGAAATTAAGAATTTCTGCAAAGACGAAGATTTTAAATGAATGCAATGAATCAAACTGAATTTTATATTATATTAAATACATATATATATATATATATATATATATATATATCAAAAGAACTGGCCTAACAGGTTGCGAAGAAACGTAACACAGGTTGCAAAGATCGCGCTATGTTATGGCAACGAGATATGCTCCTCGCCACTTTGCGGCGCGTCTTTTTCTGAATATCTCGCCATTTCTTCGATCTTGTTAGCAGTATGTTTGAATGAATGGCATTCTCCTGTACGCTCGGCTGCTCGCGTGATATTCGATAATTTTTGCAAACTTTTCATCCAATAGCGAAGCAGCGTATGTATCTTTGTCCCGCTATTGGGACAAAATATTTGTTTGTTAATTCGCGTTACACACACAGAAACAACATGTATTATACCGTAATCAGCAAATCTGATATTATCGCATATAGATTCTTGTTGCATTTCGTGAATATCACGCGAAACCGTTACATTCTAGAAAGTTACATTAGAGAAAGAGAAAGAGAGAGAGAGAGAGAGAGAGAGAGAGAGAGAGAGAGAGAGCGCAATGATGTAAATTGCAGCGACAATCAAATCATCGCGGAATTTCCAGAACTCAGGCGGAAATCCGCGCCTAGCGCTTATAATGATTGAACGATGTTCCGCATATTGCGACAACAACAACGAAAATCGACACTTAGCGACACTTAGCGATGATGATGATGATGATGATGATGATAATGATGATGATGATGACGATAATATGACGACGTTATAATATGACGACGGTTAGATCATTCACGAAACATCGACGATGGAACGTTGCGTATTCGCGTTGCGTAACGCTTACGTTCGCGATTTAACGGTAGTAGACCGACGATTTTCTTCGTCTGTCAACCGGCAAACGATTATATGCGTAATTGCCATGCTGATATTTCCCGCTTGGCGTAACGTAGCATACGTGCGGAAATGCGTGTGCAGGACGATCGACAAAAAGCCAATACGACCTTAGTCCACTTTATAAAAAAAAAAAAAAAAAAAACCATTAATAAAATCTAATTTTGTACAGATCCGAGACAGTCGAAAAAAAATCAGAGAAACACCTCCGATCTTTTTTTCTAGTTTGTATGTCCGTCAATTTTTTTTTTTTTGCTCTAAATTTGCTTAATAGGATTAAAGACCGTCTGACTGATGTCAGGCGTTTTTAAAACTCTTGGCGCTACGCACTCCGAGCGATTTCTATAAAGCGGATCACATGACGCGTGAGAGAAAAGCTCATAATGATGTAGGTATGTAACGGACGTCGCGCCGGTTCACACCGGTAACGCGTTGTACATGTTGCGAGCTCGACAAAAATTAAAACCAAGGTCGTTCCACTTTCCGCCTACTCGGAAACCGCGGTGGTTAGCTCGTAATTTTTACAGTCTTTATCCCCGCGATGACGCGCAAACTCGCGTTGAAGTAGACGACGACGACGACGACGACGACGACGTGTAAAAATTCGGTGCCTTCGCGAGCACGCAAGAAGAAGGCTATCACACACGTGATATCGTCGTCGCTGAATCTCAGGCGAGTGTTACCAAATATAGAGACTGCATTGAGCTTGTCTCTTGTTTCAGTTGCAACCGTATAAGGATGTTCGCATGCAACATTTTGTAGTTACCTAAATGTCTTTTTTTGCGAGCGACTTGCTTGCGCCATTTTTCGCAACAATGATAAACAATGTATTTCTTTCTCGTCAGAATGCGATTCGCAATTTTACACGAACGATCCGATTATGTCAATAATACATCGGCGAAAATAAAACTTTGTTCGGCGTGTACATTAAAATCAATTTTTGTGGCGGAGAAATGTCGAGAGAACAAAAACCGAATTGATTTCAATCGAAGTATATATGTACTACATTATAGTGAAGACAGAGAGAGAGAGAGAGAGAGAGAGAGAGAGAGAGAGAGAAAGTGTACACTCTCTGTTGGCAGATAAATCGCGTATTATAAACCCAAACAGAAACAGTCTAACAAAGCGCTCGAGAGAGCTCAATCCTGCCTTCCTCTCAAGATCGATCTACACTCGTCTCGAGGTAGCTTCCGATATCCCAGCCACCATCATGATCGGCTGCCATTTAATCTCAGCACGCCGCAATTGTCAGCTTCTCGCGCCCCGTCGTTGCGCGTTATGCATACACGGAGACTGACTCGGCTACTACGAGTAGCGATTATTGCGTTCTCCTCTAGGAAGGAAGAGAAAAGGTATCGAGGGCGGTGCTCGCGCTCCTGTGGGGTAACACGCTCCTCCGGCGGGCACAACAATAGGACCCATATTGAATAAACCCACGTCCACGTAGGTCGGCCGTGGCAGCCGCGCGTATTCTGTTAACCGGCGGACTCCGCGGGCGAGGCTCAGCCTGATATTGCTGGCACTGACAGCGAAGACTGGTAGAGGTGGCTGGCACACGGTATACCAGCGACGGACTAGGTATACTGCGGCGGCTGTGTCTGTGTGCGTGCGCGTTGCCGGTAGACCTCTTACACTCCGCTCAGTTGGAGCCGGGCGTCAGTGACTTCGCGTCCGCCGATCCGACCGGGTCTTCTCCAAAAGGTGCGAGGTGCGTCTCCCAGTTCGGAGACCAGAAATCTCGCGTCAGAGAAATCACACAGAGATTTTGTCGAAAAAAAACATAGTGCCGAACGTGTTGTGCAAATTGAAAAATACTTTAATTTTTCTTTTTCTTTTTTTACTCAGTAGAAGTATACGATAGGTAAATTTTTCTTCTCGAAATTTCTTCGAAAATAAATTATATTTGGAAATAACTTAGATTTTTTTTTTTAATGTATTTTATGTGATTGCGAAAAATCATAAATGCATGGGATTAGGTTTTTTGTTCAATATATCAATATGGTGAATGTCAATTGCGAGTATAGAGGCAAATTATCGAAACTTCGATTAAACGTTTCCGCGATCGAACCGCGGATGGGAAACACTTTGCCCATATCTCTTGCCTATCTGTTTCAGACCACCGTGATGCAGCGCGACCTCGGCCGACAAGGTGTCTGAAGGATATCCCCGCAGGACCTCTCCTGTCTCTTTCTCTCTATTTCGCCCTCGCCTTTCGTTTTGCGCTTGGATACGGTAGGTCCTGTTCGGAGGCTACCAGGATGCGGTTCAGACCCAGTTATCGAGGCGTCTGAAGGCACCCCGCGGCCCCGTATACTCGTCATAAAGCAATAAAAGCGCCCGCGCCACGAAGATATATCTCGCGAGGCCCGCGTAAGAAACGGCGAAAGAAAGCCGACTGCACCGGTAAATCATAAACGCCACGGGGATCGAACCGCGGGAGATAACTGCCTTCACGTAAGGAGAGAAGGACGGAGCAGACGCACGAAGAGACGGCGAGAGAAAGAGAAGAGCTGCGGCTCGCGGTGAGCCGAGCGCGGGATTCATCGTTCGATCGCGCGTCCATCGGGATCCATCTGTATCCATCCTCGAACGGCCTCGGCAGCGCTCGAAAACCCTAAGCCCGGAAGAGGAACTTCGCCGTTGTTCATCATCATCGGGAAACAGGACGTCCGGAAGATACCTCGGCTGTGCAGCGAGAAACGGTCTTCTTCCCGCACGTTTCTTCCCCGCCGGGGTGTAGCGAAAATATCGTCGATAGATCCTGACGATTTTTTTCTTTGGAAAAAGATACGTAGTCCATATGTGCGTAGACGTTCTTCGCCGTTCTCTCTCGCCAGTGATCATCGGAGGATACCGTCGGTGAATCGTGATAGCACACGATCATCTCCGCCGATTTCGGCCTCGCCGTTCAGAAATAAGAGATGCGTTTGCTCGAAACGGTGTTTATCTCCGTCGGGAATATTCTAACCGTAGATAGCGATAGTTCGCCGTGACGCGCGCAGGCGCGCTACCGCTCGATCGGTGCCGAGAGAGGAGATCGATCCGCTTCGAGAAGTGTGATAAGTGTAACGCGCGGAAAGTAGTAGACTCGCGAGCAGAGGCCGACGCCAATCGCTCTGACGGCGTTCCGTCGATGAACGATCGACCTGTTCGACAGTGTTCGACGTTGTTTCGTGATCCTCGATCTCTCACTGCGCACTGTTGCCCCCGGGCAACAGTTCAGTGGCTAGTGGAACCGAGAGAGTTTCACGTTATTATTATTTAACGTGTCGGGGGATCAACGAGGCGATCTTAATATATCGTATCGCAAATCAATTTCACGTCGTTCGACGAATTGAGAATCAATCATCTTTCTCGTCCAAAAGAAATTTAAAAACAATTCTTCACGTGACATCTCATTTCTCACGCGAGCTTGCGAAAGGAATGCGAGTGGCGCCCGCAAAGCGTCGAAAATAACTCAGCGCTGAGGGAATTAATGTCACTATCATCGCGCCGCGAGACGGAAAGTGACGGTCGCCGACCGCGGCGGAGTGACATAATTGAAGAAGAAAGTGCCAGCGCGGTCCGAGCCCGTTATTAAGCGGTAATGAGCGAGCGTCGGGAGAGGGGCAGAAATGTGTTGGAGAGCAAGCGTCGAGCTCGCCCCGCTAGCGCGAGGATTAAATGACGCTACTCGAGCCAAGCGTCACCCTGAAGAAGAAGACTCTCGCTCTCGAAAAACAAGGAGTTTCACGTCACGTCGTCGTTTTGCAATTTCAATTCAAATGTTCTGGTGAGACTATATCGATGTTCCCGGGAATCGTTCGCGAAACGTGATGCAATTCGAGAACGCGTGAGATCATGTCGTCGAACGGCGAATTCTCGACGATGTCCAGCGAGGAGGTGCCTTCGCTGCCTAAGTCCCTGCCGAGTTCGAGGGAGGCGACCGCGGAGGGTTGTTCCGGTTCCAGCGGTGGTTACATGCCGCTACGGGAGTTTCTCGATCGATTTTCGTTGCCACGAGTTGTTCGTCTCGAGGGCACCGGCGGCAGACCGGTGCTGCTGTACAAGCAGCAACAGCGATCGTTGAGAGTCACGGCCAGTTTGCTGATACATCGGTATCGACATGACGTCAAGGTGGGACCGGAGATCGTCATCCCGGAGGGTTACCCAGGTGAGTTCTTTCAAGATCGGAAACTTGGAGATCGGTCGTTTCGATGCGGGTCGATGATTGCGCTCCGCGGCAGCTAGGAAATTGCAATCAGCCGAGTTTCTTTGGAGTTATTATTACCGTTCGCGCGGAGGTTCGATTCCGGAAAGCGGAATATCCGCAAAAAAATCTGATTCTTCTCGGGTGTATTTCGATTCGATCGAGCGAATGATTAATGATATCTTGCGAAATTGAAAAATTTTTTCGGGCGATGATTTCGATCTGCTGGTATAATACGACACGATGAATAACGTTAATAGAAAATTACTAAAATTTCATTGAAGTCTAAAATATAATTTTAATTTCCTCGACGTTCTTTCAGTTGCCGTTCTTTAATAAGTTATTTAAGTTGGTTATCGGCAGCTGCTCTTTTAATAGTTCGCGTTTTGCGCGATGGACGACAACATGTAGCACGTAAATTATGCTCGGCAGAGCGAACGGTAACGGTTGTGGAGATCGTCCGGTTCGAATCATCGGGAACAGGTTATAGACTCCATCGGGCTTGCTTGCTTGAGCGCGCGCGCGTTTGCACTCTCGCGTGTGACGCGAGAGAAGGACTTGAAGAAAAATGATAATGCCTCGACGTCGCGGCTGGGAGAAAGAGAACCCTTCACAGTCATACGACTAATGTCGCGACTCTCGTTTTCTTCTTATTTCATATCGTAAAATATACTTTGTAGCAAAGTGAATCGCGAGACTGGCCGCCGCCTCTGTGTGCGCGCTATCGTTTGCTTATATCGCTTTTCTGGCATCAGAAATGGAAATTACGAGGCAGTAATGCAAACCTATTAGATCGAATGGACGAAAGGGTAAAGGGACTTGTTTTAGGTCTCGGTGGTGGCTCGACGGCTTGTTGAGAGAAACCGTCAGAGCTAACGACGCCTGGTTCTTTCGCTCGCGAGTGCAACGAGCTATTCAATATATCGAAATTTTTTCTCTCGCGATTGGCTCTTCTTCCCTTCTGCTTCGATCGTCTTCTTCTTCATCTTCTTTCGTTCTGTTCTTCAGACCCAGGGCGTGAAATTGGCGTTGCACACGACACACTGTCGCGCACAACTGCCGCTAACTGCCTCTAATAAACGCATACGCTTCGTATTTTAATGAAAACGTCGCTAGCGAGACGATGCGTGACGGTTATGAGTCAGACATGTTAAGTGGTTCGGAAACTGGCAAGAGTTACAGCATTCGCCACTTACGATCTCGTCAATGAACAAGGTGCGATTACGCGAGTGTCTGACGAATCGCGAAATTCACACACACAGGCTCGCCCGAATTGACGTCAGAGTTTGTCGAATATTTCGTCACGCACGTTCTGTTTCTTTTTTTTTTTTTTTTTCGCAATCAATAGCGGCCGATTCATGCGAGAAAACCGTCGCCTGTCACTCGCGCGCGAGTGAATTATTCCGCGCGGAGCGTGTCGATGATTCACACGCTCCGCAGGTGAGTTCAAGGTGTTGGCAAACAATTTCTAAGTTTTCTCCGCGTCGGCCTTGAAACGCGTTGATGAGACGACATCTCCGCTTCTGTTCCCTCGCCCGTTTAATAGCCTGCGATATACTTAAGTATCGACTTCTTCTTTGAAAAGATATCCAAAGAAGAAAGATATCCCCGGTATCCTCGCACAAGGTACGTATCTTCGAGTCACGGCTGTCACAGAGTGAATAATAATGGATCGCGAAAAAGCGATTGTGCTTTTTAGTGATATATAGACGCGCCGGACAGATCATTCGTTATCCGAGGTAGAAGCGGAAGAGATCCCGAGGAGCTGTGAAGAGCTGAGCGTTAGCGCGAATACGAGTTTCACGCCGATCGCGTCATAAATTGGCACTTGAGGCGGACGCGAAGTTGGTTCACGTCGTCGTGAAGCATCGGAGTACTAACAGTAAATTGAGCCGGGAAACGTTACTCCACGCCCACGAATTCGCCACGATGAGCGTCGCGACGTAACTCACGCGCGGCGGAATCGCGCGCGCGCGCGCCCGCGCGCAAAACATAAGATAAAAGAAGAACACCAGGTTTTCCAGGGAGAGACGTCTCGGCGCGCCGATGAATTAGTTCCGCGTGTATAAACGCTTCTCCGCGAGTACGCGAGAGAGCGATAAAGAAGCGTCGTCGGACATTTACTATTGGCCGCGCAAAAACGTAATAGACGCGCATGCAGATCGAATTATAGTGTGCGACCGTGCTCGTTCGCGCGACAACTCGCGCAATCGCGTGCGATCGGTCCCGGGAGAGACGCGCGGAGCGTGCGAGAAGTCATAACGCGTTCTTGCGTTTTTTTCTCTCGTTTGCGGATATACAACGAGACCCGTCTTCCTCTCCGCCCGTGAAAACTGCAGAATTGTCTTTCCTTATGGCCGGTCGTACGGCGGCTTCGTTTGGTCGGTGGTTTTATGGCCGATCGGACCGGGGAGAGAATTCTCTTCCCGGTCTGAAGTCTTCCCGAGAAACTAGAAACTCTCTCAGCTGCTCACAGCTGCGACGGTTCCGCGTCATCTAAATTCCGTCCGACGCGTCGTGATAAATTTCACTATTTTCACAGGACAAAAGTGTTCTCTCTTCTCCGTTTCTTCTCGAGCTGTTTCCTCGGCTGCTTTTCTCTCCGCGTCATCGTGGAATTTCAAGCGGCGCGGCACGATTTCGAACCGGACACTTTCGTCATCCAGCTTAATCCCATTTGTCCGGCGCGGCGCACGTGCGTGAAATGCGCGATCGCCGGCTGCCGTTCAATGCGAGCGTGCCGTGTGGGTTAGTTGCACGAGAAACCGCATTGTAATTTCGTCTCTCGACGGGTGTGATATAATCCGCCACGTTCGATTTCCGCCTGTCGGTCGCGAGCGTCGCGAAAACGATCCGTAACGTTAATGAGATTGTAGAAGAATCTCATCATACATTGTTTTTGTTATAACATATGTGTTTATTACAATTTTTTTTTTTTTACCGCATTACGCGTTGCATTGTTAAATCGCGATGAAATATTTTTAACAGATGTCTGAACTCTCGTCATTGAGAAACAAGTCGCAATTATTATTAAACATTTACATAAATATCTCCTACAATCAGTGATAATTTTATAAACGAAACAATTCATCTATTTAAGGAAATATATACCAAAAGTCTCATTAATTGAATCAAAGAAACCAGTCTCTCAGTAATTAGCGTCGTCAGATGCGTGCGTGTGTATATAAGCGGTGATAAATATTGCATAACTCACGGAGCTTGAAATGATTCAGTCTTTACGAGCAATAACCGGAAAGCGAAAGAATCCCGGGTTCGAATCCCTGGTCTAGTCACTTGTGCCAATTTTTCTACGTGGAGAATTAGTTCCATTTTTCACTCTTGTGTATCTCTTGATGATATAAAAATTTATATAAAAGAATATATAGATATCTATTATTTAGATCAATTAAAATTGTAAGAGAATCGAAAATAATGCGCGTAAGGCCTGGATAATTTTTCGAATCGACAGCTAATAAGTTTAATTTTTTGACGTACTTGTATGTCTATTAATTAATTTATTTATTTTTTTGACGTATCGAAATGGCTTGATCGTAGCTCATGATTAAATCTTATTCCTGATAATTTTTCACAAGCAAATATTTGTGTTAGATTTTATTAAAATTCTCATACACGCAAAAGATTTTTAACAAAGCATCTTGTTGTGTGCAAAGCATCTCTTTTATGTGTGATCGCTGAATTAACTCGCACGCAATTTTCCTACACAAAGAAAGCCCCTGAAATCTAGCCTTTATAGAGGAAGAATTGTAAGTTGCAGACATGTGTTTCGTGTCTATCATAATCAGCTTACTTAGACGAGTAAAAAGCGCGTCGAGTATTTTCTTCTCTCTAACGCTTTTGCGAGAGAGATCGCGCGCTCGCGATGTTCGCAAATGAAGACATTCAAGAGTGGATGAGAAACACGTGAGCGGAAGTTGCTTGTACGTATTTCGAATCAAAGTACAATGAAGTCGCATAATTTCGAGTAATGTTTCTTTAACTCGCTTTTTATTTCTCATCGAACATCACTCGCGCGACGACAACAGTTACAGATTCTTACTCGAAAACTAAAGTCCAGAAAACAGAGCTAGAACAAATAGCGATAAGTTGTGTTCCAGAAGTATATTTATTAATTAGTAACGATTTTAACTCCAATTACACGTGTGAAAACGAAGAAGAGAAGAAATGCCATTCGCGAATTGTCGCCTAGCGAAACGAAATCTTGTCCGAAGCGCGCAACTTGAATCTTCAACCGGGATAAAATTACTAGGGAAAGATTCAGAGGCGCGCATCTCCGATTCCAGGGACTGATAGGGACGATGGACGATATCGCACAAATCACCGGCCGCGACTTAACTGCTATTCGTGCACATCCCGACGAGACGGAGACAGACAGAGAAAAAGAGAGAGAGAGAGAGAGAGAGAGAGAGAGAGAGAAAGAGAGAGAGAGAGAGAGAGAGAGAGAGAGANAGAGAGAGAGAGAGAGAGAGAGAGAGAGAGAGAGAGAGAGAGAGAGCCGATGACTCTTAGCGGCCGGGCTCCAGTTTACAGTAATTTATTAGGCGTGTAAACCTCGGGAGGAGAGCGACTCTCGTCGAGAGGGTCGACGTCCTTCCTCTCTCACGTGAGGAACGAGACCCTCTCGTCGACTTCTTCCTCCACCTTCGTGTTCTTTCTTTTTCCGCTTTTGTTTTCTGTTTTTTTCTTTTCTTTATTCACTCCGCGGCACTGTTAACGCACGAAGGGGCTACGATGGACTTCGGTAGCCCCTAAAGTTTTATGGAACGGTTTACGAGATAATCGCGCACCCGCTCATTTGGCACGGCGCGAGAGAGAGGGATCCCACCTTTCGACAGCGGATCGCCCGCGGCGAATCGACGCTCGCCGATGCACCGTTGCGATGCACCGCGTAAGAAAAAAATAAAAAAATAAAAAAGGAAAGGTAAACGATCTCGCGCTCTTGACGGAGGGAAGATGGATCGTCGTAAAAAGTTAAACCGATAGCGCAAACGGTCGGTTGTAGCGGGACATATCATTCCTTTTTGCATGTTGCGTGTTAAACGAAAAACTAAAAAAATGTTCTGAACGTCATTAGAAAAATCGACAAGAGAGATCTTTTATTCCAATCGCAATCCTGTACGGATGAATCCCGTGCTTTTTCTCTATTGTATTATTTTATTATTCGATGAAAAAAAAATATATGAATTACGCAACAGACAACGATTTTCGCGTGAAAACTATCCGCCGAGGCGAATCGGCGATTTTGCGCGTTAGCGTTTGGAGCGCGAAGAGGACTCTTGACGATTCCCCATCTACGAACGGAGAAGCGAAGAATGAATTGCGTGCAGTATTGCGATCGTGATTGCCGGGCGATCGTATAGATCGGCTTATCCGACGCGGCCGTATGGTTTTACTGCCAACTGCTCGGCCCCGGCGGAGATGTCTCGACTCTTTATCCGAGATATATATATATATACGATATATACACACACATATATATATTATATATATACATATATATACATATATATATATATATATATATATATATATATATATATATATATATCGTTATTTGCTCGGCGCGGACCTCTCCGACGAGGTCTTACACGAGGCAAGAATGTTGCGCGGGCCAGACGCGCCCTCGGCGATGACCGGCCTCCCCCGGTTTTAAATAACGGTCATTACGTGCCGGGGTATAACTCTCTGGGGTATCGCGCACGGCGTTGGACGTTGCGGAACCGACTCCACGACAAAGGAGAAAGAGAAGCGAGAGACAGGATTCAATCTATCCGTCCGCGCGCCGGTCGGCCCCGTCTAATTTCTACAAAACGATAGAATCTATAAAAGCGACCTACCCAGCCAATAAACTGCGATCGACCCCTGCTTCCTCGCTCTGCTATCGTCATGTTTCTCCGCGCTCCTACACTCTCTATTTCTCTCTATCGGCACTAATATACACCACCGACGCGACTTCTAATCTACCGATGCTCAATCTTTAAGGGGTATCTAGTGGCTGTGCGATTCAATCACGACGACAAATTCTCCACGCACTTGCGTCGCAATATTCGATATTCATTTTTCTGCGCCGTGTAAGTTGCGATAATTTTGTTTACTCGATTTTGAAGCGAAATTGTTGCGATCGAACCGAATAAGGATTTAATTATGTGTGTGTTATAGAAGAGAATGGACTGTGTTTTATATAAGAAATTTCCCATAAAGATACATATCGAACGCGCAGCGGAAATTCTTACCGCGGCAGGTATCATCGATAGCAGCGTGCCCGGGAACCGTACGCTATTGTCACGGTTCGATTCACGTCCAGGTAATATTATATCCCGAATGATTGGTCTCGCGGCGTAACGTGAATTATGCACAATAAAGATTCCAGCCGTGAGATGTAGGCTGCGAGTCTCTCCCTTACTTAATGTTCCCCCTAAACACATATATCGCGCACCTGGATACCACAATGTTTACCTGGAACGTCACGCCGACACGCCGGCGATCTTTCGCGTCGAAATATTCCCCGATCCCATCCGATATCGCTGTCGCCGATCTCTCTCGCGCGCAACCCCGCTATTCAATCACGCTTCCACAATTATCCGATTCAGATCGTATATTCGAAAAGGATCTCGTTTAAAATCTTGATGTGCCAGCAAATATATAAATAAATTGTGCGAGCGTAATATAATAATTCAATAAATCAACATGCGATTTAATTGTAAAGTTTGTTTGTTTACTGAATATGTAAACAAATTGTAAGATGTTACACATCTGATAAATTAAGAATTCGGATTCTCTGACTTCCGAAAAGAAATGTTTCGACACAAAATTTAAACATCTCTGCGTTCTGACCGAGTCACGCGCGCTGCCGATGACAAAGCCTATTGTCCGTTTCATTGAAAGGAAACTTTCCCTTCACGCTCCCAAGCGGGTGGGCATAAATTAGGATGAATTCTAGAAATGTGTTGCAATCTGTAGCTGCTGCTCGTACGAGCGCACCTGGTGCGCAAAATCAACATCCGGCTGCTCGGTCGTTGCAATTCTTACCGCGATTGTCATCGAAACTGGAATAATAAGAGAGTTTTTGATGTCGCAATTTTCCAGATGTGTTTTAAAATTATCTTTACCCGGTTGTGTTTTTAAACGCAAGAAAAACATGAGAACTACTTTTTTCTTGTCTTTTAAACTCGAGTCGAGACTAAAAACAAGTCGATTGCGGTTCAACCGTTGCTGAACGACATAAAAGTCTCAATTCTGTTCTCAATTCTCCGACTCTCGAGTGTTTCCTGAGTAGAAAATTGCGAACAATTTCGAGTAATTCGAAACAATTACCAGTCTTTCAAAATGTCATCGTTCGATAAATAGAAAAACATTCACTTCGAGAGCGATTTTGTTCCGAAAAAACAGACAGTGGGGGAAACCCTTCGTGTAGTTTTCTTCGCTTGCATCAGGAACGTGCTTGGGTCTGCGTTGATTCATATTTAAGATTCCGAGAGACAACAAACACAGCGCTCTTACGTGTGTTCCTGTATCAGATCTATCTTGGGTTCGAGCATTAAATTCAGACACACACGCGCGTGCCGTGAATAGTTTTACAACGTGTTCCGTTTCGTAACGGGCCGGCATTTATGGCATTATACACGCAACAGACACAGTCTGTGCGGACCTTGTGAGGCGATGTCGCGTTAACGACGGAACAAAATGGATTTTTTAGAATTATTTGGACAGACGATTCACGGCACGAAGAGACCGCGCACTATCACTCTCGCGCGTATACATACGTGTTTGTTCGGTAAAGCGTTTATACTTTACAGAGCGTTAATGGAAAGAGTTAATGAACTCCAAAAAAAAAAAAAACTGACGTCTAAACGTTTGTTTTTTCTCGTGTTCTACAGTCCCGTTATCGGACGCCGATATGATATTTATAATATTATGTATATCTTACAATTATATAGCGTTTGTTTTTAATTGAAGAATTCACGCATTTTTTCCATCGCGCGTTTATAGATGCGTTTTCGCTTGTGTATTTCGGTTTCACTTCTTCGAGGGAGAAATACCCGGCAATGAGCAATTAGAAAAATAGGTTGTTTAGATAAGGTTCTAAAAAAAAAATTTGTTATTACTACGCAAATCGATGAGAGAGGGAATATAATCTCGCAATTACAGAAGACAATGCACGAGGAACGCGCGAGAGCCCGTCGTCTCTCGTGGAAATCTCTCTTGGCGTGTGTCTGCGTGAATCTCGCCTGAACTTTTCCGTAAATTTTTCTTTTAAGCGGATGCGGCGGACCATTCCCCACGTAATTACACGTTTAAACATGCTCGTTCATTCGCGCAGCAAACTCGCATTTTATCTTATCTCGGATGCGCGCGTGGAAATTGAAAGTGAGGGAAGGTTGCCGTGCAACTACTGCCGCTTGTGCAATTGCCGCCGACTCGCAACTCGCGGGCGGGCGCACGCCTTCGCAATTCTTTTCCGGGATACACGCACCCGTCCTTGCCCGCCGACGTAACCGAGGAAACCCCATTAGGCTTTTCCTCGGAGACGTTCTCAAGACCGCACTGAGAGAGAGACAGAGCCAATATCATATACGCGCGTTTACTTGCACGCGGGTTTCCAGGTCGTTGATCTAGAACAAACAAAAACCGGTAGCCCCGCCGGTTGCTAGATTATTATTCCATCAGTTAACCTCGAACGGAAATTAATGCGCGCGCGAAACGGAAAAACTTTCCCAAGGAAAACCGCCCTGTTTCCTTTAGCGCCTCCTTTTCCCTTCTTGTATGACTCGCGATCATCCGACAGTGAACGTTTTTCTATATTTTAATATAGAAAAAAAAAAAAAAAAAAACAAATATACAGAAATTTAAAAGCATATGAAATGCGTTAAATAAATAATTAAATTTGCGACATCTCAAACATTGTTTTAACGCAATTTTGCGTTTATTATTTCGACGTGAACATTTATACTGTAACAAATACAAGTATTTTCGTTAACACGATTTCAATTCTCTTGCCGTGGAGTTCTCTTGTTAAATTTCTTCGTTTTTTAAAAATCGAGATAACTTTGTGTTCGAGAAAATCAAAGCTCTCGACGAAACGCAGCATTCCGGGACGATCTGAGCGATTTTTAGGGACAGAGCGATTCAAGGTGCATCGTATACGTGCTCTCGCATCGGGGCGGCATTCTTAAATCAATTAACGACGAACAAAAAAAACTCGTTGACCTTCGATCAGCCGACTCCGGCTACTGTATATCTCCGCCGTGGCGGAGTGGTTCGAAATCGTCTGTTTGTAATTTGGCGGGAGTATTTTACGAGCCGGTTATGGAAGCAGTCTCTGGAAGGGAACATAGTTCCTGTCTTCTAGATAGATGCGTTTTTTAACCCGTCTTTAGGCCACCGGTTGGCGAAAACCAATATGTGTGCGCTGCATGCGGTTTCGACAGAGACGTGCTTGACCGGTCCTCTAATCGTTCGGACTACGATTAACAAAAGTTCAGCCTTGGGACTCGTCAGACCAGAAGCGAGCTGTGCAAATTCTTCTCTATGTTTCCAGACGTGGCATGTACAATTCGTTTTCCATTGTAGATTTTCGCAAATAAATTAATAAAATTTACGGAGAAACATTCGTGCGAATTAAATGGATTCGCGATTTTCTTAAATATGTTGATCGCAGTGGCAAAGCTTCGTAGAAAAAATATATTGACGTTTTGTTATTTGTTAATTATTACTCAGATCGCTTGATACAGAAGAAGAAAAAAGATTTGCTGTATTTCATATATACCGCACAATTCTTTGTATTTTGACGTTTTTTTCTTTACTTTTTTTTTTCCCAGGGTGGTTTTCTGTGATATCCGGCAACAGTACGACGGGCAGTGCGCGCGTCTACCGAAGAGTGGACTCTCTGGTGAAGACCGGGGTGCCCGCGTTTCTGCTGGCGACACCTTTGAGGGCTTACACTCTGACGCACTCGAAAATGGGTAAGTACGGACGAAGAAGATGAAGACTGGAAAGTGCCGGCACGTTCATTGCACGACCGTTCGCGAAATGTCAAGCGGCGCAACGTTCTTGACCCAGATGCATAGAAATATCGGTGCAACATAGAAAGTGATATCTCTCTCTCTCTCTCTCTTTCTTTCTCCCTCTTTCCTTTTCTTACCATCTCGCTTGAAAAACAAGAAATGCACGATCGCAAATATCAGCTCTCTTTCACAGAGAGAAATACTGCGCGTTTATTGCTTTCCGCGCAACTTAAATTCGTTAACATTCGAAGAGCGCGAGTAAAAATATCTGTAATTATAAAAATCGATAATTAAGGCGAGGAAATAACAATTAATTTAGAGAAGATTCTTCTTTCTTTTTTTCTCCAGTAAATTAAAATTTCGTTGATTTCGATCAAACATAATAAAAAAAAAAAAAAAGAAACTCGATTTACATACTTAAGTTGACAAGAATGTTTCTCTTTATCTCTTGTTTCGTTTGCTACTTTACAATCTTGTTAAATATGTGAAACCTGAGAAAAGAGGAAGTTCCCAGAATTCCTGCCGTCAGACGGCGACAAGACGTCGAAATATCGTAAACCTGTCCAAGCCGATGACATGCAGATCAGTAGGATATAAATTGCCGTCTATAAAACTGAGCTTTCGTTAAAACGGGAATATCGGCAAAAACATATCGGGTAACGGGGCAGCGCGAGCGGGATCAGCCTCTGACCCTTTGATGTTAGATACACATCGCGCGGCGGGACATGACTTAGAAAGGACTTCTAACACCGCCTTTTAGCACCGTTTAGTACCGTTAAGGATGCCTGTAGGACATGACTGTTAGGATCGATTATGTTTCCTTTGAAGAGATCCAACGCGTTTGTTAACGGGACCGCGTTCTCGATATAATCGCAGCATAATCGTAATCGCCAGACTTGCACGATCACACCCTTTGTTAATCGAACGTCGCCAAACAATACCGATTTTTCAATGTTCAATGTTCAATCCTACGCGCGCGTCTCCTTTCAGAGAACGGAAATCTGCGAGCTCATTACACGAAGACAACGATCCGAGCCGGCGAGATATTGCGACTCGTGGCGGTTTTTCAAGATACAAGAAGATGCAGCTCGGTCTCCTTCGGGATCTCCGGCGGATGTCCCGAGAAGGATCAATACGCGCAATGCATAGATCTTCATGGACGCGAGGTGTTCGCCTCGCTGTCGACCAGGGGCGAATTCTACGCGATATGTCAGAACGAAAGCGTCGACTCCGGCAGCGATGCGGTGCTCTATAAAGTTCACCATCTCGCGAGACGACAATTGCCACTTAGAGTGAGTTTGCTTTTGTGTACACACACAAAAAGAATCTGTACATATATTTTGGTTTTAATTAAACGAAACAAAAATGTTTAATAATAAGATGTGTAAAATTTTTTCTGTTAATTTTACCGTTCTCAGGTGCGATTGATAGCGGGACCGTTGCCAATACCTCTGCCGAAGGAATATGGCGGTTTAATGCAGTTGGAAACGTCGACGCGGGGTCCGATAGTGCTGGGCTGCGTCGTTCCGGAAAGGCCGGTACACAATCCGGAAATGCTCGAGTTAGTTGTGTCCGGTAACGGAGCGCCGAGGGTTCGAAGAGCCCGGTTGGGTTATCCTTCGGAGGCGAGGCTGTTGGCCTCGCCAAAAATACAACGGTTATTATCAGCCTGCAGGTAAATATTAATTAAGTCTCTCTTTTTCTTTTTTATTATTCAACAATTGTGAAATAACGTTTCTAAAAATTATCTCTCTTTGTGAAGAAACTTGTAAACATTTTATATGAAAATCTTTGACACAAACCGCGAGAAGTTTATCGTAGCTTGTTACCTCATTGTACGAAGGACATCAGAATCTTATACCGCGTGGTTGAACTGGTTCTTCTACTTTTAGCCGAGCGGTTGGAGATCGCGCAACGGAACCGCGTGTGGCACCCGTAAAGCTGCACACGCCGATCGGGGAAAATCTACGAGAAATGCATCTGAAGAAGATTTCTAAACCGAAGCCGGAGACCAAACCGATTCTGCAGAGTCTAAAGGACGGGCTGGAACACCTGAAGCGCAACACCGCAAGAGAACGGAATCATCAACAGACGAAACAAAGTACCGGGAACGGCATTCTGGATAGGATCACGAAACTCGCTCAGGGCAATAGGAATCGCAATCCCGCAAAAAAGTCGGCCTCGTTCACGTTTGCGGTGAGGCCGGAGATAGCCATGAGATCTCAGGAGCGCTACTGCAGTCTGGAACCGGAAACTACCTCTAATCAGACCCAAAAGAATCAAAACGCCAAGCAACCGGTGCAGAGATCCGTGTCCACCAGCGTGTTGGAAATACCGGCGTGCGTCGAGCTGCAGCCCAATTATTCCCGCGTTAGAGACAGTCTGACGCCGCTGCCGTCGCCACCGAAGCTGGTCAGAACCAGCAACAAAGGAGAGGAGATTTATGCCGAGATCTGCGACACCGCGACGGCAAACCAGGCGCAGAAGTGTCCGGGAAGTCACGTTATGGCGCGGATCCGGATCGTCGTGCAAGGCAGCGATTCGTCCTTCGGGACGCGCAACGTGATCGGCAACGAGAGATATGTGAACTCTATGGTAACGAGCGAGCAGATCGATTCGATCATCAGCACAGAGGACGAAGTGATTTATAATACCGTGTTTTGATAAGTCGTTTCGCGCGCGCGATTAGTGTGTACAAACTAAGTATATATGATGCTCATGATTATGCGGTAATAGGCGGAAAAAAAAAATTGTAATTCAATTCTGGGCTCGGAGCAGCAATATGTGAAAATCATAAAATGTAGACAAACCGGCTGTGTTCATCGATTGACTTTTCATCCGCTGTTTCGAGATGTAACATATTACGTATAAAAACATTAAAGAACATGTACAAGCGTCCTTTTGTGAGGAAAGAAAACAAAAAAAAAAACTGTACATATACCTCTGCCATACGTTAATGTACTAACAATTGCAATGTAAGGAAATGTAAGCATCGTAGACAAATACGTACTCTTAGAACGACAAACCGCTCAAATTAATAATTAAAAAAAAAAAAATGTAAGTGCAACTTGCGTCAAAATAAAATCTAATTTTTGTTAAATTATATCATCTATATGTGTGAAAATATTAATTAGGCGTTTTAAAATAGTAACTAATGAAAAAGACATCGACATGGTTCGCACAACAAAAATATATTTCATTCCTTCTTAAACTTCTTAGATTTCCTCCATTTTTGCTGTTTTCTTTTAAATGTGACGTCGTCTTTCGGTTTACTTTTATTTTTAACAGAATTGTCTGTTATTACTCTCTTCATTACTTCGATAGCCTTTTCTCCATTCTCGACAACATCCATGTCGATATTAACATCGGGATATCTTCCCGAAAATCCCTTCGGGAATATTGGCTTTGATAACAGAGATTGTAATTGATGTTTTTTTGCTTTTAACTGTCGTCTTAATGCTGCTTCATCCGATTCTATTGATGAGTCACTGAAACAAACAATATGTACAATCTATGCTGTGCAAGAAATTTTATTTGAAAAAAAAAAAAAAAAAAAAAAAAAAAAAAAGAAAAAAAAAACGAACAAATTAAAGTAAAAAATAAAATAAATTTCTCTCACCTATCGACATCATCCTCCACGACTATGTCCATATCTTCCGCTGCTTTTCGTAGCCAATTTTTCTGAGTGTTTTTCCGGCGACATTTCAATTCCAACTTGTCAATCTCTCGAGCAACATCCACTCTTTCTTTTATGGCAATCAACAGTTTATCTATCACGGGAAACGTGGGCAAATCGTGCGCTGAAATCAAATTATCAAAATATTTTATTATTAGGACATATGCACACTTAACTGTTAATAAATGAACGTTACTATTTTAATATTAACATACTGCGTCTAAGAGTTGTGCATAGCTTGCTGTAGTAATGTTTCTCGGAAGGTTCCATCATCAAAACTGTGATACCTTCTTTCTCCGCTCTCGCGGTTCTACCACTTCTGTGTACGTAATTCTGTAAAACAATCGCCGAAATTATGCTGTAAATATTCGAACAGTGTATTTACGTTAACATTGTCTTAGACATTCACCTCGGACGTTCTGGGAACCTGATAGTGTATTACATGTTCTATGTTGGGTATATCTAAACCCCTTGCGGCTACGTCTGTAGCTATTAACAATCCGTTTTCCTCGGCTTGAAATCTACAATTCTCTTAAATTAGTGTATAGAAATATATTTTTTTATAAAGAATATACAATCAAATATTCTTCCTAACCTTTCGAGATTTTTTAAACGTTGCTTTTGATGCATATTAGCGTGCAAAGGTAAAGGCTTGCACTCCAGTATAGCAAAGAGAGTGGCTAATCTTTTCACGCAACCGATACTGTTACAAAACACTAATGTCCTTCCGCTGTGTTTTTTCAAAAAATAATAAAGATAATAATCTTTGTGATCGATAGTGCACGATATTCGACATTCCGTCAAGTTACCAGCCGTACCTGATAAAATTTACATTCAATTATCAGATAACATGCTACGAAACATATACATTAGTTGACGATCAAAGTGCACACCTGTTACTCGTGTCAGATCGACGATTTTAGGTTTCTTGATTCTTAGTAAATGCATAATTTGCTGCAATTTCTGCTCGGGAGTTAGTTTATGTATTCTACTTCTGGTGTATTTTTTCCTCTTTTTTTCGAGATAATCTGGAAGATCGTGCACCATAGTCAAAGTAGCCGAAAAAACAAACGTCTGTCGATTTTTCAGCTTTGTTGAATTTGAATTGATTTTCTCTAAGATACTGTGCAGTTCTTGAAAATGACCTTTCTCCATCATTCTGTCTGTCTCATCAATGGCTAAGTATCTAAATTATTTAGTTTTGTCATACATATAAATATATATACATGTAACACCGATATGCAATGACTTTTTAACGTTAATTAAAACATAAATGCAATTAAAACATTACTTGATGGAATCTATTTGATTTAGATGAGGATTGCCTTCTTGGATAAGTTCCCAAAGTCTTCCAGGTGTAGCAATAACAATTTCAGGACCTTTACTTAATATCCTCTCTTGTTTCACTGTTGCCATACCTCCAAGAACAACAGCTATCTACAGTGTCATTAAAATATTAATACAATTATATATATTTAACACATATATGTAACACACACATATAAAACATATTTGTCTCACATTGATATCCGTGTATTTCGCTGCCTGAGTAAGATGATTCTTTATTTGAACAGCTAATTCACGAGTTGGTGTTATAATTAATGCATATAAAGGTTTAGTTGAAACACTTTGACAATCGTCAAACTTTGCATTATTCACAACTTTCATACAATTTTCAGATTTTACAAAGTCTTCATTTTCGGAATTAGATCCAGTAGAAATATCATCTGCATACATGTATAAATTTAGAGACTTATATATGTGAAAGAAAATGAATCTAATTAATAAAAAAGAGATTTGCTTACCTTCTGATTCTGAACTACATATTTCATCTTGACTATCATTCTTTAATGATCTTTCACATAATTCTGTTTTTGAGTGCTTACTTTTTAAATCTAAGATTCCTTTTATTATTGGGATACCAAAAGCTAATGTTTTACCAGAACCAGTTTCAGCAGCACCTAATATATCTCTTTGACCTAATATAGCAGCTGGCAATGTCAAAGCTTGTATTGGAGTGGGAGAAAAAAACTTCTGATCAGCCAAAGCTTTTATTACAACATCAGGGACACCCATAGAACTCCACGCAGTGATATCAATTTTGATTGCAGTTGCATTACTGTTTATGTTGTTGCATTCATTTTTACCGTCAGAATTTGTGGTCGCTTTTATTGTCTTCTCACTCACTTTTCTTGCATTCTTTGTTTTAACTTTTTTAATTTTCTTCGCAGGAACTTTATCAGGATCATCTTCAGTTTTATTTGTGTGTTTGCGCTTCAATGCTGACTGTAATGTGCAATATACGTTTTTTGTTATTACATATTTTAAAATATATCAAGACGTTAAGTAATCAAAATTACTTACTTTCTTCTTTTTGGCGGATTTCATTTCTGTGATTAGAACATCGCCCTTCTTGTTGCTTCGCTCTAAATTGTAGTCAGTTAACTCCTCGATTGCAATTAAACCTTCTATATCATTGGATAATAAAACACCCTCTAATGTTACAGGTTTCCATCCGGAATCACGAGAATCTTCTGTTTGTTCCCGTCTTTTTACCATGATGCTCGCTGCATTCACTACCGCAATTTGTTTTACCTTAATACGCTATGCGTAACAAAATAGAGGTTTAGGAGATTTTATAATATCTCTTAACATGCCGCGTGTCTACCACCACTCTGAACTTTGTGGCACGCACATTTTTGAGGTTAGGTTGCAGTTGAAATGTATGTTTCAAAATCCTTCTTGGTAATCAAAAACTATAGTACACGTGACGTGAAATATAGCAGTTTAATAACCACACTGTATGCTTTCAGAACGCACACATGTTATCGCTGGCTCTCAAGGGCTGTGTTCCAAATTTACTGCCAGCACGCTGCCAGTGCTAAAATTGTATAATATATGTGACTTAAACTATAGATCTTTAGCGCTGGCAGTGAATTTTGAAACACAGCCAAGGCTGTGTCCGGTTAAGCCATATATGTAATACTCCTATATGGCTAGTTGAGCAAGTTTTCCATAAGCGGAACT